>NC_135963.1:31065613-31368643 GCF_053455715.1 Rhinoraja longicauda | reverse complement strand
CCCTTCTGCACCTTACTCCTAGGTCCCTTTCCCTAGAGATTCACAGGTTCTGATTCCAAGCAGTGATTGTTGGGACTGGTCCCTTCAGACTGCAACCCTCTCCCACAGACTGTCGCAGCCTGGCTCTTAGAGGGAAGCAAAATTAGGAAACAATTGAGGACCTTTTGTGATTTGTCATTGGGGATTCCAAATGACCAGTACATATCATGTGGAGAAGTATGTTTGACCTGGCATCTGAAAGACCTGTTTCTTTTTTTAAATTCATTCTCTGTGTAAGCTCATACTCCACGTTGCCCAAACAGTTTCTGTCCACTCTATCAGTACCTTGACTTTCCAGAAGATTTTAATTAAATTACTCCTTTAAATTTCTAAATTCCAATTATATATCAATGGTTTTAAAAATAATTTTCAGGATAAGCCTTGAGTCCAGAATGCTCATCCTTAGTTAATAATGTTATATACTCAGATATAATAGCAGCTATACATTGGCACTCAGCTTCTGAAATTTGTCTCAATTAACTTCAAAGGAATTGAATGTTGGAAGTGAGCTATAATGCCCAATCACTAAGATGAATGAACACTTCATGTTTGCAAGAGTGAACAAATGTTACGTATCAATTTGAAGATTATATTCTCCCCATGTCCAATTCCAATAGATTCTTACTAATATGTGCAGGCTGGAGAATCTCACAGAATTCCTGATGCAGTGTGATGAGGATTACGTGTAGCAACGGCATAACTTTGATTCCTTGTACTCCAGCCCTTTGCCTTCAACACAGATTGGTCATATCCTTCCATTTTTATTATGTTATTTAACTCTATGATCCTGGAGCTCAGCCAATTATCTAATCATGGGAGTATTGTGCCTTCAAATCCATGAGCTTTAAACTTAGCCAGCATGTTTCGTTACGGTCATTTTCAGATGCCTTTTGGAAGTCAGTAATGGTGACACCTATAACAGCTGTTGAATTAGGTATTTCGGGCAGGACTTTTACAAACTGCTTATTTGTAATAGTTTTGTGCTCACGCTAAGCGTAATTATAAATTCATACTTTCCCAGATGTTAACCCAAATTCTCTATAATTTCGTAGTTTCCATCCAACATATGAGTGTAACTTGCACCACTTCCCAGTCGAAAGTAATATTTCTTAAATTATTATTGCAGTTAGGGCATTTACAATGTTCTCATGGATTTGTTTCAAACTCCTAGCATGGAAACCACCTGGTCCCGGTGAATGTCACTGATCATTCATGTCAATTTCTTCTGCTTTCTGAGGAATTTCTGAGGAAGGCGACTCCAGACTGTCAAAGCAGCCACAGCCAGACATAAAAACAGCTTTTTTCCACGAGTGATAGTTCTACTCAATAACCAAAGTCTGTAGTCTCTTCTTTGCTCTGGTTTATTTTCACCCACATGTTTAGACCATAATGGTGTATCCTTATTGTTTTGATGTGTTTATGCTTTATTCTTAATTGTTAACTGTATGTTTGTGTTGTCATTTGTGAGCGGAGCACCAAGGCACATTCCTTGTATATGCACATACTTGGCCAATAAACTTATTCATTCATTCATTCATTCATTCATTCATTCATTCATTCATTCATTTCAATAACTTTGGTAAATTCCTTCTTCATAGTTCAATATTACTTTCTTTCAGACATTCAGCATAAACCCTGATGCAAAGTGATTATTTAATATTTATGCAATTTATTTTTTTCCCCAAATTAAAATATGATATTTTTCAATTTTCAGAGCCCATTCAGCTTCTGAATAAAATTTATAATACTACAATCATAAAATATATAGATTTTTTTGCAAGTTATTCTTTACGTTCCCTTTTTATAACTCTTATGCATTGCGGTGCACTGACAGTAGAAGACGTGAATGGTTGGGAAGGGAATGGATGAAATTCTATTAGAGTGGGTTGCCATTTCTTGAATGGTGTGAATCTTCTTAATTGTTGCCAGATTAGGTAAGGACCACATATTTTCTTCTTGAAGTAATTTCAGGAACCATTTAGGCATTTACCCAACAATCTAATAGCTTTATGATTACCGTCAAGTGTAGAGTATCTCATCTACTGTATCCGCTGTTCCAGGTGTGAACTCCTTTATATCGGCGAGACCAAGCGCAGACTCGGTGATCGTTCCGCTCAGTCCGCCTAAACCAACCTGATCTCCCGGGTGCTAAACACTTTAACTCTCCCTCCCATTCACACACTGACTTTCTGTCCTGGGCCTCCTCCATTGTCAGAGTGAGGCCTTGCGCAAATTGGAGGAAAAGCACCTCAGATTTCACTTGGGCAGCTTACCCTCCAGCAGTATGAACATTGACTTCTCTAACTTCAAGTAACCCTTGCTTTCCCTCTCTCCCCATCCCTCCCCTTCCCAGTTCTCCAACCAGTCTTACTGTCTCCGACTATATTTTATTACTGTTTGCTTTGTTCTTATCTTCTCCCAGCTAACATTTCTACATTTTCCTTGATCTCCATTCCCTTTGTTCTATTTTCACGCCTTACAATTCCTTATCTATGTATCTCCCTCTCCCCTGACATCAGTCTGAAGAAGGGTCTCAATCCAAAACATCACCCATTTCTTCTCTCCAGAGCTGCTGCCTGTCCCGCTGAGTTACTCCAGCATTTTGTGTCTATCTTCGGTATCTTTATTCCTTCCTACATATCTCATTGCATTCCTGACTTATGCCTTGTAGGTGGTGGGAACGCTTAGGGAAATCAGAAGTTGAATCTCTCAGTGTCCACATGCTAAACTACTTTGCTAGCTTGACCTATTCCATTTCTAATTAGCGGTGGGTGATTCAGCAATGAAGATGCCATTGAATATCAAGGATACTGGTTCAACTCTCTCTGGTACTTGTCTGGATCAATTGTTGTGTGCCACCTATCAGCCCAAACCTGAATGTTGGGCATGCTGACTCCTTATCTGAGGAACCTTGAATGGACTTGAACATTTTGAAATCATCAACAAACACCCCACACATGATACAAGAAAAGTCAATGATGATAGACACATAAAGCTGGAGAAACTCAGGTAGGCAGCATCTCTGGAGAGAAGGAATGGGTGACGTTTTGGGTCGGGACCCTTCTTCAGACTGGTTAGGGATAAGGGAAACGAGAGATATGGACGGTTATTTATTCACAAATGGGAGAAGGAATGGGTGACGTTTCGGGTCGAGACTCTTCTTCAGACTGACAATATAGACGGTTATGTGAGAGGTAAAGAACAATGAATTAAAGATATGCAAAAAACTAACGATGATGAAGGAAACAGGCAATTGCAAGCTGTTTGTGGGATGAAAATGAGAAGCTGGTGCAACTTGGGTGGGGGAGGGATAGAGAGAGAGAGGGAATGCCGGGGCTACCTGAAGTGAGAGAAATCAATGTTCATACCACTGGGCTGTAAGCTGCACAAGCAAAATATGAGATGCTGTTCCTCCAATTTACATTTAGCCTCATCTGACAATGGAGGAGACCAATGATAGAAAAGTCTGTTTAGGATTGGGAAGGAGAATTAAAGTGTCCAGCAACCGGGAGATCAGGTTGGTTCACGTTGGCTGAGCGAAGGTGTTCCGCGAAACGATCGCCCAGAATGCGTTTGGTCTCGCCGATGTATAAGAGTCCATATTTGAACGACGGATACAATATCTAAGGTTGGAGGAGGTGCTAGTGAACCTCTGCCTAACCTACAAGGACTATCAGAGTCCCTGGACAGAGTCGAGAGAGGAGGTATAACGACAGGTGTTACATCTTCTGCAGTTGCAGGGGTAGGTACCTGGGGAGGGAGTGGTTTGGGTGGGAAGGGATGAGTTAACCAGGGAGTTGCGGAGGGAACGGTCTCTGTGGAAGGCGGAAAGTGGTGGAGATGAAAAAATGTGGCCAGTGGTGGGATCGCATAGGAGGTGGCGGAAATTTTGGAGGATTATGTGTTGTATGTGATGGCTGATGGGGTGGAAGGGCTAGGGGGACTCTGTCTCTGTTGCGACTAGGGGGAGGGGGAGCAAAGGCGGAGCTACAGAGTACTGAGGAGAGACGAGCGAAGGGCCTCATCTTTGATGGGAGGGGGGAAGCGCCCGTTCCTTCAGGAATAAAGACATCTCGCATGTTCTAGTACGGATAACCTCATATTGGGTGCAGATGCGGCATAGACGGAGGAATTGGGAGCCGGGGATAGAGTCTTTGCAGGAAGCAGGTTGGGAAGAAGTGTAGTCAAGATAGTTGTGTGAGTCGGTGGGTTTGTGATAGACATCAGTCAATAGTCTGTGGAGACTGTGAGATCCAGAAAGGGGTGGGAGGTGCCGGAGATGGTCCAAGTAAATTTGAGTGCAGGATGGAAATTGGTGGTGAGGTTGATGAAGTCCATGAGTTCTGCATGGGTGCAGGAGGTAGCATCGATGCAGTCATCAATGTAACGGAGATAGAGTTCGGGGATAGGGCCAGTGTACGCCTGGAATAGGGATTGTTCAACATACCCTACAAAGAGGCAGGCGTAACTGGGGCCCATGCGGGTGCCCATAGCTACGGACGATTTACCAAGCCAATTAACCTCGATTAACCTCAACGCCAAATAATTCTTTGGAGCGTGGGAGGAAATCGAAGGTCTGAGAGAAAACCCACGCAAGTCAAGGGGAGAAGATACAAACGCTGTACAGGCAGCGGGCACCCATAGTCGGGATCAAACCCGGGTCTCTGGCGCTGCAAGCTGCAACTCTACCACGGCACCACCCTTGTACAAAGATGTACAAAGTATTTTCTGTTACAAGGTCCCATTGGTGGTACACTCAGACAAACACTGCTGAGGTGGCAGTCAGTCTCTTTTAACGCATCTGAGCATTCAGCTCTTTTTCACGTTTGGACTAATGTTATTGTATGTTACATACATTCCAGACCAGATTATGACAAAGGACATGAACCAACAAGTAGAAGGATTCACGATTATCATTACCAACATTAACCTGTTAATTCCAGATATATCCCAGGTTCAAACTCACAAGCTGCCTGAGTGGAATTTGAACTCTCTGGATTTCTTGTTCAGAACAAAAGCTTTTTACTCGCAGACCTGCAAACCTTTCATTTAGCCAGGAAAAAACAAACATGCAAACAAATACAAATACAAATATAAATACAAATTACCTTTATTGTCATTCAAAAATAGAAATGAATGAAATGCAGTCATGACAGTAAAGAGCACAAGACACACAATTTACTAGAATGTTGCCTGGGTTTCAGCACTTAGGCTACAGAGAGAGGTTGAACAGGTTGGGTCTTTATTCTTTGGAGCGTAGAAGGTTGAGGGGGGACTTGATAGAGGTTTTTAAAATTTTGAGAGGGACGGACAGAGTTGACGTGGGTAGGCTTTTCCCTTTGAGAGTGGGGAAGATTCCAACAAGGGGACATAGCTTCAGAATTGAGGGACAAAGGTTTAGGGGTAACATGAGGGGGAACTTCTTTACTCAGAGGGTTGTGGCTGTATGGAATGGGCTTCCGGTGGAAGTGGTGGAGGCTGGCTCGATTTTATTATTTAAGAGTAAATTGGATAGGTATATGGATAGGAGGGGATTGGATGGTTATGGTCTGAGTGCAGGTAGATGAGACTAGGTCAGGGAGAATGGTCGGCGTGGACTGGTAGGGCCGGACAGGCCTGTAGTTGTTATATGTTATATGTTAATTACATAAGTTTAACACAGACAACCATCACAGTGACTCCTCCAGGCACCCCCTCACTGTGATGGAAGGCAAAAAAAGTCTTATCCCATCCTTTCTTTTTCTCCCGCGGTCAGACAGTCAGACTGCTGCTTCGAGGAGATCGTGGCTCCCGATTTTTGAAGCCCCCACCGGGCGATGGAGATCCGAGCATCCGTCGGGCGATGGAAAGTCCCGCGGCCGAGCCGCGCAGGGCGATGGAAGGCCCCGCGGCTGAGCTGTGCAAGGCGGTGGAAGGTCCCGCGGCCGAACTGAGATTCTTCTGTTCACATTCACTTTAAGATTTTTCCTAAAATGCTGGAGTAACTCAGCAGGTCAGGCAGCATCTCAGGAGAGAAGGAATGGGTGACATTTCGGGTCGAGACCCTTCTTCATTCCTTCTCTCCTGAGATGCTGCCTGACCTGCTGAGTTACTCCAGCATTTTGTGAATAAATACCTTCGATTTGTACCAGCATCTGCAGTTATTTTCTCACACTTAAGATTTTTCCTGAGACTTTAGAAAGTTCAGAAAAGTAATTCTTTCATCGTCTGATTTGTCATATATAATCAATATATTAACACAATTAATTATGTTCTAAATTCGGTTCATTTATCCTGTCAAGCATGATTTGGAGGTTGTCAGCAACATTGGAACAGCTGCATTCACACAGGATTAGAGCAGTTATAATTCTGAGGGAGATCCACTGAAACGAGCAATGGGAATAATTTCAGCACATCCCAGCACAGGTCAGCACGGCTGCTCCAATGACAAGCATTACCCTTTGCCCCAGAGAAACACCCACTGCATCATTTATATCCGAGCACAGCCAGGACATTGACTCTGTTGCACAAAAGGATAGCATATGTTATATTGTAATAATAAACTAATTAATCAAGATCAGTGCTCAAAATTTATTTAACCTGACGTGCTCCTCAATAGATGGTATCATCTTTAAATAACTTAACTGACATTGCTATGGAAACCGAATCAATAAATGTCCCATGTTAGCTCATGTAGTTCACTGAAATGCCAGAAAGATATTCTTAAATATATTTACAATAGTTGTGGTATCTGTTCTTGAAAGGGAGATTTTGTTTAAGGTTATGCTTGGTATGCAGTTTCAATGGTTAAAGGCTACCGTGGCATCTTAACAAATACAGCGGTAACTGGATATCCTGGTCACACATGCTCAAGGCAAATCTTGATGGCTTGGCAGCATTCCAGAACAAACACCAGATTTCTACAAAGAACTGCAGAGATGTGTGATCTGTGCCAGACTATCGTTATTTCTGTGATGGTCAAGGATGATTTGGGTAGGGCTTGAGGTTGGACAGTTATTTCTGTCATGGGCCTCCTCCAGTGCCATAGTGAGGCCCACCGGAAATTGGAGGAACAGCACCTCATATTTCGCCTGGGCAGCTTGCAGCCCAGTGGTATGAACATCGACTTCTCCAACTTTAGATAGTTCCTCTGTCCCTCCCTTCCCCTCCTCCTTCCCAGATCTCCCTCTATCTTCCTGTCTCCACCTATATCCTTCCTTTGTCCCGCCCCCCTGACATCAGTCTGAAGAAGGGTCTCGACCCGAAACGTCACCCATTCCTTCTCTCCCGAGATGCTGCCTGACCTACTGAGTTACTCCAGCATTTTGTGAATAAATATTTTTCTCTTTTGTTGATTATCCTTCAGGCGCAGGGAAATGATTTTCAGTAACTTTCCTAAGAATTCATTTGGTTAGAAACATGGAAAAATATGTGCAGGAGTAGCCCATTGGGCCGTTCGAGCCAGCACCACCATTCAATATGATCATGGCTGATCATCCAAAATCAGTACCCCGTTCCTGCTTTTTCCCCATATCCCTTGATTCTTTTAGCCCTAAGAGCTAAATCTAACTCTTGAAAAGATCCAGTGAACTGGCCTCCACTGCCTTCTGTGGCAGGGAATTCTACAGATTCACAACTCTGGGTGAATTTTTCTTTTTTGTCACCTCAGTCCTTTAGAAGGATGAGAGGGGATCTTATCAAAACGTATAAGATTATTAAGGAGTTGGACACGTTAGAGACAGGAAACATGTTCCCAATGTTGGGGGAGTCCAGAACAAGGGGCCACAGTTTAAGAATAAGGGGTAGGCCATTTAGAACGGAGATGAGGAAAAACTTTTTCAGTCAGAGAGTTGTGAATCTGTGGAATTCTCTGCCTCAGAAGGCAGTAGAGGCCAATTCTCTGAATGCATTCAAGAGAGAGCTAGATGGAGCTCTTACGGATAGCAGAGTCAGGGGGTATGGGGATAAGGCAGGAACGGGGTACTGATTGAGAATGATCAGCCATGATCACATTGAATGGCGGTGCTGGCTCGAAGGGCTGAATGGCCTATACCTGCACCTATTGTCTATTGTCTATTGTCCTAAATGGCCTACCTTTTATTCTTAAACTGTGGCCCCTGGTTCTGGACACCACCAACATCGGGAACAATTTTCCTGCATCTTGCCTGTCCAATCCTAAAAATAATTTAATATGTTTCTATATGGTTTTATATGGTTATTAAGCTGCTGGTGACAACTGTAAAGGAACCCAAAATTAAATGAGGCAACACTGCAAATGCAAACATAATGGTCAATGTTGTCCGTGAATTTAATGCATAAGGGAACAGAGTCCATAATAATGGCCTATTTCTAGCTAGGATTTTAACTTTGGTAGACTTGCAAGGTCTATTCTTGAACCACCAAATCTTCCTTATTGCATATTGTATTCTGGCAATAACATGCCAAGATGGGATGGAATTCTGGCACTAAGGTCTACCTATCGACCATCACTCTAACCTCTCCCATTGACTTTGCACTGTCACACTGCTGTCTGATGTCAATTGAATTGGAAACATCAACGTTATTATCTTCAATCGTTCCACGAGCCCACATCAGGGATTCGGTCTCTCTTTCCGGCCATTAATGCAGCTTTCATTGCACAATCTGCAGCTGCGGCATACCTGCAAATGGACGTCTGATCTTAATCCTCCATTTTGCAATAATCACCCATAAGGTCATAAGGTCAAGTAATAGGAATAGGAATAGGAGTGCGGTGTAGGTTCACCAGGTTAATTCCCGGGATGGCGGGACTGTCATATGATGAAATAATGGGTCGACAGGGCTTATATTCGCTGGAATTTAGAAGGATGAGAGGGGATCTTATAGAAACATATAAAATTATTAAGGGATTGGACACGCTAGATGTTGGAAGCATGTTCCCGATGTTGGGGGAGTCCAGAACCAGGGGCCACAGTTTAAGAATACGGGGTGGACCATTTAGAACTCAGATGAGGAAAAACCTTTTCGCACCGAGAATTGTGAATTTGTGGAATTCTCTGCCTCAGAAGGCAGTGGAGGCCAATTCACTGAATGCATTCAAAAGAGAGTTAGATGGAGCTCTTAAGGCTAGCGGAATTAAGGGGTATGGGGAGAAAGCAGGAACAGGGCACTGATTGTGGATGATCAGCCATGATCACATTGAATGGCGATGCTGGCTTGAAGGGCTTGAAGGGCCAAATGGCATCTGATGGTGTCATTATGCAATACACTTCCTGATACTTCTCTACAAAATATACTTTCTGAGTATTTATTCAATTTGAAAAGCTATGTTAATGAATATAATTTGAGGTATGCTCTTACTATAAAACAATGGAAATGCATTATGGAGTATAAATTATAATTCTCTACCAAGCCCATGCTGTGGAGTACAGTTCCTTAATAAGGTGTGGGAACAGTACCTCAATATAACAGTTATTCCTTTAGTATAATTGGCTGTCAATTATATCATGGCCTATGTGTTCATTTTTGGTGTCACATATAAAGAGTTAAGCTCCCCTGGTCCTCATTTTCACCCCACCAGCTGCCACATCCAATTCATCATACTCCGACATTCCCGGGACCTCCGTCGTGATCCCACCAAAAGTCACATAGTCCCATCTCCACCCCTTTTCGCTTTCTGCAGAGAGACCGCTCCCTCCACAACTCCTTGATTCACTCATCCCTTCCCACCCAAACCACCCCCTCCCCAGGTACTTAACCCTGCAATGACAAGAGATGTAACACCTGTCCCTCCCTTGCCTCCATCCAGGGATCCCAGCAGTCCTTCCAGGTGAGACAGAGGTTCAAGTGCTCCTCCTGTACCACATCTGATGCTCCCGATGTGGCCTCCTGTGTATCTGCGAGACCATGCGTAGACTTGGCAAATGTTTTGCTGAACACTTGCACTCCCAGGCCTACTGGATCTCCCTGTTGCAAACCACTTTAACTTCTGTTCCACATTGATCTTTCTGTCCTGGGCTTCCTCCATTGCCAGAGTGAGACCACGTGCAAAATGAAGGAACAGCACCTCATATTCTGCTTAGACAGGTTACAATGATATGAACATTGAATTCTCTAACTTTAGGTAACCTCTAACTAAACCACCCACCCTTTCCTTCCCTTGTGCTCCATCTGGATTCCAACTGATTTCTCCCCACCCTCCCGCCCCCCATTACTTACCTTCTCTGGCTTCACAATCCGCAACTCTTCAAAATCCAAACCTTCCGTTCTCATCTATGGCCTTTGTTCCAACCCTTGTTTATGTCAATCTGTTGCCTGCCACTCTTTCTTCTGCCTCTCCCCTTTTCAAGCTTTCTTCTCCCCACTACAATCAGTCTAAAGAACTGAAACGTTGTCTATCCGTGTTCTCCAGCGGTGCAGCCTGACCTGCTGAGTTACTTCAGCACCTTGTGAAGTATTCAAAGTAGTTTCAGGATGATGAATTGATGTCAATTGGAGAGGCTATTCCCTCATGGACCTCACAGGATGGAATGTGGGTGACAAGAACGGGCAGTATGTGTAGTTTTTCTATGACTGATATGCACTTATATGTGATAGGTTTCTCTTGCGTGTGTAGAAGGAGCAGGGATTGTATAGCATTTCCCAATATGTGAATTATTCTTATTAAAAAGTCACAATGTGAGTATCATAACCTAGTTTGCATGATGATACGAGAAATCTGGTTTGAGTTTAACTGTTGCAAGTAACGCCACTTGAACCTGCGGATGCAGTTACAGACCTATAAATCAGTCCCCCGATTCAACAATTTGTGGTTACTGAATGCATGAATGTGCTGCTAAATCGCGCGAGAAGTCCAGTACTCAAATGGTTAACTTATTCATCCCTGGACTCTGGCTGCCTGCTGTAGTTTCAATGCTAAGTGGTATTAATTGTTGAAGGACAGTTTCTTTTCAATAGGAAAACATTAGGGACTTTCCATAACTCTCCAGGCAAAGTGCCTGTGTGCATCTGTCTGTGTAGGTATTTGTGTGGGAGGGCAAATGTTTTGCTAAGTATACAAAGTGACCTTGAAAGGCACATGAGTGAAGAAAATTGGAGACAAAGTTATAATTGCGTACGAGTTTCTGATTAACAGTCACTGATATTTTCATATCATCTGTGCCTAGTATTTGAGAAATATATTGGTGCAGAATTTACAAGAATGAAGGTTAAAGATAGTAATATGACAAAATAGATGCCTTTTCATCCCAGGCAGCCAGTGTCAAGAACAGCCACTTTCAGATCATGTGTATAAAGATTAAATACATCATAAAGGTTCGTCTGCAGAGTTGCAGCAATGCACAGATTGCCATCACGAAATGAAATCCAAAGAAAGGAAATAAGTTAGTTTTACGTTGCAGAGAAGGTGGGGAGGGAAAAATGAATGTCTGTGACATGGGAGGCCAAGGTTGCCATGAGGATTCTTTATTGTGTTCATCTGCAAGTTATCAGACTGCTGAACACTGTATTATGTGCCATAAGCTGCGGTACAGACCTGATTTTCCAATCTATCTCATTGCAGACATTAAACTTTTCCCTGGAACTGTTACGCAATATTCTGCTCTAGTATTGTTCTCTTAGACAATAGACAACAAACAATAGGTACAGGAGTAGGCCATTCAGCCCTTCGAGCCAGCACCACCATTCAATGTGGTCATGGCTGATCATTCTCAATCAGTACCCCGTTCCTGCCTTCTCCCCATACCCCCTGACTCCGCTATCCTTAAGAGCTCTATCCAGCTCGCGCTTGAAAGCATTCAGAGAATTGGCCTCCACTGCCTTCTGAGGCAGATAATTCCACAGATTTACAACTTGTCACTCAATATGTTGTACTTGTATTTGGTTTGATTGTATTCACTTCTAATATTATCTGATTTGATTGGACAGCACGTAAACAATAGCTTTTCACGATCCCAATAAATGTGAAAATAATAAATAAACCTAAACTAATCGGTGGATTAATGTATATAATTAGAGAGTGAGAATATACACAAACGAATGTAAAAAGTTCCGAAAAGCAAAGCTCAGAAGGTCAGGCAGCATTGATGGAGAGAGAAAAACGGAGTCAATCTTACAAACGGATGACTCCATATAAATTGGCTGTCCCAATTTCATGGCGCACATAGGAATTATAGCGCTGGCAATAAAGAGAAGGGTTTCAGAAGCCCGTTTGGAGGGGAGGACATTATGTGGGCACCAATACTGTTGAAGACATGTGTGGATCCCACTCCCTCAATTTATGCTCAAGGGCAATATATCTTCAGGCTCTACATTGCGGGCCACATGGAAACTTTTATTGTTGGTGACGTTGGTCTCTCATTTGTTGGTGGAGATTCCTGCTTACTTGATGAATTTGGTCCCACGATAATAGTCCTTATCCTGGCATACGAAAAGGAAAAACCTGAGTGCTAATGCCAAGGGTGGTATCTGTTGCACAGCTATTTATGCTGCGGTGTTGCAGGGGAGGTGGCTCTGTCGGATCAGAGTTTGAAACTGTGTTTGCAACAGAAGCTTGGAGAGAAATCAGACGTGCCAACTGAAAAAAATGAAATGAGGCTTATTTATTTTATAGGCAGAGCATATTGTGAAGATCAACATGATCTGGATAGCATTATTTGCAATGAAATGTTTAAGTTTCAGTCATGCTAATGTACTCAATTATTATTGTGCTCTACACTCTGTGTAACTCAGTAATCTTTACTTAATCAGTCAAGAGCAAATATTTATCCACACTGATGTTCGTTTCACTGTTTACTAAGGCTGTACTTTGTCTTTTAATTTTTTTTCTGTCTGTTCTTAATAGTTCTGCTTTCCCCTTCCTCCTGAGCTGACAATTTCAAAGATTTTTTTCAAAGTCCCATTTTATCAATTCTGATGAAAGGTCATTGATCAAAGATGTTTACATTGCTTCTTTCTCCACAGATATTGCCTGACCTGTTGGGTATTTCCAACAGTTTCTGTTTTACTTTCACGTTAGCATCTGTGTATACACGCAGGCAGACAGTATTCCAACCCTCACCCAGGGTTGAAACCCTGCACCGTCCAGCAGACGTCACTAGGTTGTGATCATCACTGGATTTTCCCCTCCTCCTCCTCCATCTTGGGTCATAGAGGTCGAATGGTGCAGAATCAATCAGCACGTCTGCTGAGTTCAGTTGAATAGGGTGGCAGCTGATCCAACCCTCGGCGACAGGATTCAGAGCTATGCTGGGCAGTGTATTTACACCTGAGCCAGAAAAAGCTCCAATGATTGGTTTCCAGTCAGTTTTCCAGCCTCACAAAACCCGAGTAAAACATATCTGCAATTTGCCCAAAATTGCACCCGACAGATTACTTAATGCATGACCCCATGCACTGAATTCGCCATTGTCAACCTGTCTTTGTCAACCGTTTGATATCTGAGCTTCAGATCATGATTTCAAATCATGAATGGTGTTGTTTTACTGGACCTCGAGGATGTAAAACTGGGTATCCAAAGTAAATTCAAGAATAGATGACCATTTTTCTTCATCTAATGAGAAAGTAGAGGTAGAGTGGAAATTGACAGAGCTGTAACCTTGGGTTTTATTTTTACTTTAACTATAATGAGGAAACAAAGGTGCCAAAAATATGAAAAAATACCAGCAGCCACAAAATACAGCAGAATGGGCTCAGTTTATAAACAGGGCCTTTGTTACATAATATTTAGTGGAGAAAGAAATGGTCCTTGGAACAAATATAAAAATATCCAATTCTATTTTTATCATAAACAATGCATGTTCCTGTCAATTGATGATGAACGTCAAATGAAATTTATAATCTTTGATAAAAACACTGTGACTGAATTTATTTACCTCCTGTAAATGAGTAAAATTCTCCAAGCAATATAACAGAAGCAGACTTTAGGATTTGGTCGTTGAGAATCGATCATTGCCAGGTTAACCTGCTCACTGCCAAGTTTTTTTTTCACTATTGGCCATGACCTGGGTATACTCGGGAGTGGCACTGAACAGATTAAGTGTATAAAATGTACAACCGTTCATTACCATGAGGTAGGCAACCAACAGCACACCCAACATTTATAGGAAATATTGGATGAAGGAAGACCATGACCCATCTACTTTGGCTTTTCTCCTTAATGATACAGGGTAATCGAGTCAACAGCCTGATCCAGAATGACTCGAGAGAATCCCTAGAGAAGGAATGCTAGGATGACTATACCTCCCAAGGGTAACACAAGTGCCTCAAGTTAAGATGCATGAGATTAACAGTGACTTGGTCATATGGATTCAGAACTGGCATACTGATAGTAGATAGAAGGTTGCGGTGGAAGGCCAATATTCAGGGTGGAGGTCTGAGACCAGTGGAGCTTCCTGGGGATATGTGCTGGGCGTCTGCTGTTTGTGATGTACATAAATGACTTGGACATAAGCTGATGAGTTAGTAAGTTCGCAGACGACACCAAGATTGCTGGGGACTGTGAGGAAGGCTGTTAAAGTACACAGCGATATATAGAGCAGCTTCAGAAATGGGCAGAGAAATGGCTGATGGAATTTAATCCAAGCAAGTGTGAGGATTTGCTCATCGGGAAGTCAAACGTAAGGGAAAAGTACCCAATTAATGGCATGACCCATAATAGTACTGATGTATAGATAGGTCTTGGCTTCCAAGTCCCTAATTCCATGAAAGAGGCAACACAATTAGATAGAGTGGCAAAGAGTCAAAGGTTGGGGCATTAAGTATAAAAGGCCAGAAATCGTGCAGGTTTATATGATTTTGGTTAGGCCTCATGTAGAGTATTGTGTGCTGTTCTGGTCACCCATTACGGAAGGACGTGGAAGCTTTGGAAAGGGTGCAGAGGAGGTTTACCAGAATGGTGCCTGGATTAGGGGGTATTAACTATAAGGAGCGATTGTACAGACAGATTATTTTCTCTCGAAAGCTGGAGATTGCAATGAGACCTAATAAAAAGTATGTAAAATTATGCTCGGGAATGGATGAATATTGCTTATGTGCAGGCAGATAAGATTTGGTCTTGGTATCATATTCAGCACAGACACTGAGGGCCAGAGGATCTGTTCTTATGCTCTACTGTTCTATTTTCTATGTTCACTTCACCATCAAGATAGAAACTGAAAAGGAGGCCTTATTGAAAAAGTCATGGTTAAAGTGTTTTAAAGGTGGCGATAAAAAAGTTTAGAGGGCAACAGAAGTACAAGGAGTACCAGCAGGGCTCTGGACTGAAGGTTCAATGAACAGACATGTCAAGTTAAGTGTCCAAGGTCCGGTGAAAGACACATGTCTCTGCTTTCCCAAGTTGCACTCTCATTGAAGATCCTTGAGAAAATCTAATCTTAAATCATTCCAAATACGGAGTCATAAAGTCAGTAAGCACAAAAATAGGGTCTACGGCCCACCATGCCCATGCTTACTATCAAGTACCTATCAACACTAATCTCATTTATCAGCACTAGAACTCTGGCTTGAAAATTCAAGAACACAGTATCAATTTCATGGTTGAAAGATTTTGGAAATACCCTGAGAACCCTTAGCTGGGAATTTGTGTGGAACCTCTCCTGATATGTTGTAACACTGAAGGAAGTGTGGTGGAAACAACAACTGCTCCAAGGCCATTGATGTGACCTCCATCAAAGGTTTTACAGAAATAGAATAAAACTTCATCGCAACAATGAATTTTCACCACAACGCGCAATTTCAAAACAGTCACTGATGCAATTCTGAGCCGCAATTGTTAATTTCAAATCTCATGCAATAGCTAACCTGGGTCAGGAAAGTTGGCAGAAATAAGCTTGAGACAGTGCGAGCCTCTCCTAATTTTGAGCTCCCAAATAAGGTGCAGTTAGCACTGGATGCAAATCTGTCCAGGTGCTTGCCTTGAAACAAAACAAAATCCTTTGTCATGATTTCCTACCCCATACCACAAAGACTATTGAATGTATTGATATTTTCATGAAGTGTTGAGAAAGTATGTGATTTTAAAGAAACCTTCACAGTTCCATTCAAATTCTGAAGGGCGATCTGTCTGAAAGATTTACATGAACCTTGTGGAGAAGGAAAGCTGAGGGCTTGAGGAAATGAAACTGTTCGGTTAGCTGGTTCTGATTCCCCAGGGTGCAGTGACTTTCAACATGGAATCCACAGAGGTGCCCCTTTTCCATCTTGAAGTGCAGCAAGATCGGGGTTGCACTAGGGTAATTCCACCAAGTGTGCACTCCCATTTGCTGTTACGCAAGCGAGAAAACCTTGCTGAATTTGGATTTGCTATATATCGAAAGGGAAAAGTGCTTACTACCTACGTAGCAGCCTTTAACAATATTGTGATGAAAGGCACTGTCATTGTTTATTTATTTGTCTGCTGGATCGTTTTATAGATATACTGAACTTTTTTGTTGTTGTTTGTTACGAGTTTTACAGAGTGCTATGTTTACATATCTGTTGTGCTGCTGCAAGTGAGAATTTCATTGTTCCACTTCCAGACATATGACAATAAATAACTCTTGACTTGGCTCAGCTATCATTTGGGAAGCTGGCCTTTCTGAAATATTTCATGAGGTGCCATTGCTGTCCCCACATTCCTACCGTGGTGACCCAACAACTCCAGACAATTTTAAAAATGTTCCTGGGTTGCTGTCTGAAGTCAGAATAATCTGTCGTTCCAGCAATCTCAAGATTACCAGGAATGTTAACCACCTGAGAATGTTAACTTCACATGCATTGCACTTCATTGGAAATTAGTTTATTGATGCTTGCTACAATGCCTCACACATGTGGAAATGTAATTTGGTTGTATTAAGCAGAAGGAGCTGTGGAATGTTATTGCAGCATTTTGAAAGAATAAATATATTGCGTATCTCTTTCAGATTGTCCCAAAACACTTTCCAGCCAATCAGGCACATTTGAAATGCAATCACTATCGTGCCTTACAGCCATTTTGACCATAGCTATCTTTCCCTAACAGCAATGTGATAGTCGGTGTTTTTTCTCATGTCACAGACAAGGCTAGTTTTTATTGCCTGTTCCTAAGTGCCCTTGCAAAGATGGTGTTGAGCTGCCTACTGAAACCATTGGAGGCATTCTTGTGAAGGTGTGCCTTGAATGCTGATGAGTAAAGTGTTTCAGGATTTAAACCCAGTAATGATAAAGGTAGAGCTATGTATTTCAAAATCAGGATAGTCTTAGAAGGGTCCTATGTACTTGCTCTCCTTGTCCTTCTTGGTGTTAGAGGGCATGGTTTGGGAGGTGCTATCATAGCAGCCTGGGTAAGTACTTGTCGTGCATTTTGTAGGTGATACGTACTACAGCCATAGTGCTTTGTTGATAGAGGGGATGAATGCTTAAGGCGGCTGAAGGGACCAATTAAATAATCTGTTTTGGCCTTGATGACATTGTGCTTCATGAGACTTGTAGGATATGCACTCCAACAACCTGATGTTGGTTGTAGTACGATATGCAATCCAACAACCTGATGTTGGTTGAGTCACAAGTATTCAGAAGTACCCAAGGACTAACCCCACTGTTCTTATTCAAAATAATGCCATGGGATCTATTAGTAGTGAAGACCAAGATCTGGTTTAATCCCTCACCTGAGAGATGGCATCGTCAAAACTGTAGAGCCCCTGCAGGATTGGACTGGAACATTGGCCGAGATCCTAAGACTCACTAAGGAGGGAATGGGAGTGTGATAGTTCCCAGTTCTTTACTGATAATGGGTGAGCTATGAGTGATAAGGAATGAGTAAACTAGCTTATCTCCACAACGTCAAACCGCTCACTCGGAAATGCTACTGAAAGGTTCAAAAGGTTGCACAAGGGAGCTTCATCAAAAACATTACTGTACCAGTGTAGGAGTACAGCCAGCCATAAAAAAAAACTGTGTTAAGCAGTTCTGAGAAATACCAGGAGATAAAGCTTGTGCCAGGTGTCAACCGGCTCCACAAATATGTCAGGGTTTGTTTTCATTTGATTCTCTTTTGTTCCAAATGACCCTGATATGAAATTTACAGAGAAAGGAGCGTTAAACTTGATGTGAATTTTGACGTGTAGCCATTAATGGTTTATTATTTGAACCTGGCATCTGGCCACCTTGATAAGACCGAACCGATTGCACAGAGGCAAGTTGTCATAGCTTCAGTAAAAAAAATGTTTTGGTACACACGTTATCAGTAGCATAAGTCAATATTTCTCAGTCCAACCACTCAGTAACAGAAAGACAACTTCTCAAGTGCCCCCTGCAGCATAACTCTGCTATAATGAGATGCTTCTTTCAGAATAAGTAGGAGAGAGCAGAGATTTAGTCATGCTATTTACCATAAACAAAAGTTGATAGTTGACTTCAGGAAACAGCAGCTATTCAAAACTTTGATTTTACAGAAAAGGTTATTCTATTTTTAAAATTATTTTGAATTGTTTACTTTATTTTCGTGTTTTTTCTGCTTTATGGTGAAGCCAGGTCTTTCAGTACCCTGGTGCAAGATTATTCTTTTGTTTGTCACCCAGCATCAAGACAGCATTCATACCCATTCTACCTGAGAAGATTTCAAAGATACTATTCGGGTTTAGAGCAATTTGGCCAATTGTCTCGTTTGCCTGCAGTTTCCGAATTGTTCAGGCCTCAGGATTGTAAAAACTGACAGAAACTCCTTCCTGCAGAGTGTTGAACATATTTGCATCCTAACAGCATTTTATCACACTGAGCAAAAAACAAAGTGCTGGAGGAACAAAGAGTCAGCCAGCTTCTGTGGAAGGAAGTGGATAGATGACAATTCAGATTGGGATCCTTCTTTGCACTGATGCAGGTCACAAAAACTCAATCAAAGAATTAGCTGTGGAAGTTATTGATTTACTTCAGCACAGAGAGAAGCCATTAAACCTATCCTAAACCAAAACAAAAGGTCTTCATGCCCTTTACTTTATACCCCTGCAACATCAATTCCCTCTCATATTCACGTCAACTCCCTTTGCATTTTTTTTTGTCATTAGTCTACAATTTACAGTTGCCGTTTAACCTGCCAGCACTTCTTTGCAATATGGGAGAAAACTGGATAATTCAGGGAAACCCACACAGTTAAAGGGAGAGTGTGCAAATTCCACACTGAGAGTACCGGAAATCAAGATTGCCAGAGTAGCTGTTCATCTGCTGGGAAATTACACTTAATTGAGCGTTTAATGTGCAGAGAATTCAGATCAGCTGGGATTCTGTTCACGGTTAAAAATCCTGTCAATATTTACTGACCAGGCATTTTCCATGGGGACAATTGTATGAGGTGAGGTGGCTTGAGGTGCTGGTGGAACACTGGAGAAAGGAGAACAAGGTATTTGGAACCAAAATATGTCTTTGCCAATTATGCAATATAGTCAATTTCTATAAATTTAATTTGGGACTGTTTTTTTTAATGTTTCAATTTCAGTTAAAATTTTCTTCGGTTAAATTTACTGTAAAACAGATTGAGAGCCAAATATGGGAAACATTAGTCATCATTATTTTTGGATAATTTTTTGAATTTATTTCTAATGACGTGACGTGAAACATTGCCTATTTGTATAAAATACATTTACTAGGCATAATTTCATTTTAACCATTTGTATTTGAGAATAGCTTGACTCAAGAGGAATAGCAATGTTAAAGTGATATATGTGGAACATGATATATGTCCCATTTTCATATTCAAAAGTAGCATATCTGCTCAAAGCTGAGGAACTCAGACATTTTGACATCAACGTTGACACACTGAGTGTGCTGTGCTCGGCAGGAGGTGGTCAGTTTAGGGAGCAAGGTTGTGTGTAGTCCTTCTTCTGGAGATGTAAACTGGAAGAGGAGCACCATCTTCAGAGAGTGAGTTGCACCATGAAGAAGAAGCTGGTGTGGCGGCTCCTGCACAATCACTGAATGCCATCTGACCCTTTAGCTCCCTTTAACACAGGACCAACACACAATGGTCATTGGGGCATAGTACATCCATCTTGAGACATGGTGGACTGTATGATAACTCCAAGAAATTTGCAGGCAGCTGCATCTGTTTTCCTTAAAGCCTTTGACGCCCATCAATTAAGAGCAACCACAGGTCCTCCCTAGGTTATAGTAGGATTCTGTCCCTGTGTATTATTTTTAACCTGTACAAGTCAAAAGTTGGAAATGCAGGCACAAAGTAAGTTCCCACATGGCTGGAGATGACTGCAGCCCAGTAGCAGCCCACAAATCGATACTGCCAGACTCCCATGCATTTGTTGGTATGGATGTTTGTACATATGTTGGGTGTTCATAACCTGGGGAGGACCTGTATGGAACACCTTCCTCAAATTCACCTCCCACAGAACATTGTCTCCATGATGACATGCAAACCAATGGGAGCATGACAGAACCAATCTCGGTGAAACCAGGTGTCAAACAAGACTGTTTGTCTCTGCTTCTAACATTTTTCCGGATCTTTCTCCCAGAGACTCCCAGGAATCCCTGACCCATTACTGTGGAAAATAAGCCTTTGGGGTGGTACTGTGAACTTCAAGACCAAGCACTGGGAGCACCAGAAGGCCTATGTAAGCAGCAGAAGGAGTGTACAACTTCACAAATACCCACCCCATCACACACCTCCTGCCCCATCTGTGGAAGTCTGCAGATCCCGCATTGACCTCACCTGTCATCTAATACCACAATACTGGAGGCGCAAGACTTCTTTGAACCAATGGGACTGTCTGTGAAGAAGAAGAGCAGGTTCACTGCTGAAAAAACCTTGTCTCTGAAGCAAATAATATCAGATTTTACAGCAGCTAAAATGGTGCATTTTAGAAAATATTCTCTAAATGTTATCTAGGAAAAACGTAGCATTTTAACTCCATCATCTAGACAGAAATTTGACAGGGAAATAGATAAGAGGGCAAGAGGGAACTTAGCTGGCCAAGTAATTATTTTGACATCCTTTGGGATTCTCTGTGGTATCAATCCAACTATCAACACCACTCATCCCCACGAACCTGTCATTGGTCCAGGTCTGATCCTCTGCCCTCTGATCTCCTCCCTGAATCATGGATCCCCTAAAATCCCTAATGGCACCTCTAAACCTCCCAACCACGTCTTACTTCATCACTACTCTACCTTGGACAGCACCCCCCCCACCCCCTCCTCCACCTACTGACACTTACTTGATGACTGATCCATCCCCCGACAATGACCTGGTCTCAGACCACACGGCCTCTCCTGCCTTGGTCCAGATTTGACTGAGGTTTATCAAGCAAAGTACTTCAAAAATATCCAGGGACGTGTTAACTTAATTCTTACATTCATTGAGTGAATTCTAATCAGATCTTTTGTAATAGAGTTCAAAATTCTGCAAATGGCTACAGTTTCTTGATCATAGCACATGTAGGAGTGATCAAGTCTTTCACCATGAACTCCTTGTGCCCTGTTAAAATGGAAATGCACAGGCACCGTTGGGCCAATGGGATATTGTCCAATACTTCAATTTATTTTTGTTTCAGTTGCTGTTGATGCATTCAATGTTAGGAAAGAAAATGGAAAAAACAACATTTTTTGGATCCATCTCAGTCTGTTCCAGTGCCATATTAACTGATATTGATCAGGACACAAGCAGCAGCTGCACAGGGCCCCTGACCAAGAAGGAAACCCTGCAGAGATTCCCATTTCTACAATTATTCTATCAAACCTGGTGGTTAATGGTTATGAGGAGAGGCTCACTGGAAAGGTTCCCAAACATGCAGCAGATTCACCTGTTACCACGTTCTCAGCAAAGATACCGGAGAACTAGTGGAATCTTAGAGCTACCAGCATACAGCAGCTGGTTTCTTTTGAAAGGGATGGGTAGCGTTGAAAGAAAATGTGAGGGAGAAAGATAAATGAAAGAAAGTGTGCGGAAAGAAAGGTTTGGCAAGATCGGCTGTTATCCTCTTGCATATCACAGAGCTGGGCTCAGATGCAAATAATTCCCATCAGAACAAAGACTTCAGTTCGCACATGAAGCCAATTTGGATTGGATCCCAGGATAGATCAGGTCCAAGTGGGCAGTGTGAGTACAGGATGAACTGAGAGCGATGTTTTAAGTGCTTTTTGCCTGGAACTGTCACCAGTATATGCTAATGATTTATTGATCTGTAATGTAATGATAACATGCTCCTACAGCTCCTGCTGACTAACAGCATTAACCCATTAAATACATGTTTGCCTAGAAATTGGATTTCACCCTTACTTGGTGCGCTTTGTGGATCTGAGTTTAGTGTTAATCCCCAATCAGTTCACCTGCAATACATCACAAAATTGACTGCAAACAGCTATAAAAAAATGTCTTGGATGGTTTGCACTCAGCATCTTATTTTAAAACAGAACCTACAGGGACCTCGACCGATCCATTACACACACTAATAATCTACTGCATATCAATGCCAGGGGAGATGTCAACCTTTAAAGACACATTCCCCATCACAGGCAGACTACTTAAGGATCTAGTGGCTCAAATAGTTTCCAAGCAGTGCCATCCTCTGTACCAGGATAGTAGTAGACCAGCCCAGAGCTGCCACATGAGGAAGTTAGCAGGACATGCCTGACATGCTGACATCCTTTAACTCTGGAGAAATGCCAAAGGACATTTCATGTCTTACGAGATATATTAAAATGAGCTCCACAAATATATTGAAATATTGCTTCCATTTGCTCTCACACATACACCACTAAGGTTACCTACCACTGATGCACAACTAAGGTTCTAAAGGGACAAAAGTATAATTACAATTAAAACACAAAATACTTGTATTATAACTCCAGGATAAGCGCTCAACTAAGAAAAGCAAGCCCAACGTCCCAAAGTCAAAGTATTGTCCAACTATCTAACTGAATATATCAACATGCCAAGGACGATAAATAATATCCTCAATGTCCTTCATCTCCTGCATCAGATGTGACTAAAGGAGGGAGGGAGGCATCCATTGATTGCCATTGGAGAGCTTATACTTGGAGCGATGGGCAGGAGAGGTCAAAAGCCCACAACGTGATCAGTCCACGGAGGCATCAGTAATCTGCAAAGTAACATTTCATTTGATTACAATTTCCCCTTCAATATGTTTAACTGCACTGTGCAGCATTACACAGCACATCTGCTGCAGTTCAATAGACATATGATTCCCTGCTCCAACACAAAGAGCCAGACGAAGCATTAATGGAAGGGACAGATCCGGAGGAAGGGCTGGAAAAGGAGTGGCCCATCAGAGGGGGACTAGAGGGAGGTGAAGGAGCAAGAGGGAAGGAAGAAGACGAGCATGGCACATCATTGCCTCTGGCACCCAACCACAGCCCCTCACTCTGAGGCCCGTGAGGGTTGAGCAGGTTTTATTAGAGCGATACATGCCATGGAGAGATGCTTCATGGTAATGGGCACCAGGTGAATGGAATTTTATTGAAATGACAGGGCAAACTTCCAAAAGCAGACTGCGGTCATTGAAGAGACATTATAATAGATCACCGGAAGTTGTTAACCTATGTATGGCTGTGAAACACCAATAGTAATATGATGTGTAAATTGAAGAAGAAATATTTTCCACTGATATTTAATTCCATTTACAATTGTTATAAAATTTTGGGAACACGGTTGAAATATGTCACTTTGCAGTAATTAGTCACTTTGGTGGGGCAGCTACTGGCATCACTGGATATCCCACTATTACTCGGTAGGAATGTGCTTGAGCTTAAGGTTAGTAATCAGTGTGATGCTTTCCCATTAAAGTTTCCACTCATTGCCCTGATTGTGAGATATATAAACTCATGTCATTACGATGGAGTTGTTCTGACAATTACGTGTGCAATCTAAGATCCAAAGTACATTACTATCTGCCTATGCTTCTTCCTTGATTATTCTGCTCGTAAAATATTTATCATGGACATCTCTGAGAGAGGAAGCCTTGGGAGAGACAGGGAGATATGTGGGAAGTTGCGCGGTGAGATGAAAAATCTTTTCACTGCGCGGTTCGTTTGCGAGCCACCTGTTATGGTGGGGATTGGAAGGATTAGATGTGAGAGCTTCGTGCAAAGTGATGACTTCTGCAGGGAAGCTTTACACAACATCACTCAGAACAAACTATTGAGAGCCAAGTGAAACCTTATGCTTTTGCTGCTGTTAATTCAACCATCGTGCATCATTGTTTCTGTTGATATAATAATTTGGAGTAATGGCGTAATCTTCCTCAGACGATTGAGGAGATTCGGCATGGTGACGACTGCTCTGTTGAACTGCTCTATTGAACTTCTTCAGATGTACGGTAGAGAGCACACTGACTGACCACATCACGGTCTAGTTCAGCAACTTGAACAGCCAGGAATGAAGGAGAATACAAATTGTAGTGGATATTGCCTGGTCTATCCCAGGGACTGACCTCACCACCATCGAAGGGATGTATAAGAGGCCCTGTCTCAAAAAGGCATCCAATATCATCACAAACCTCCACCACCCTTTCCATGCTCTCATTTCACTCCCACCATTGCAGGAGCCTGAAAACTGTGACTTTTCCAGTGCTGTGAAATCAGGCTACAATCACTGCACAACACCAGCCTCAGCAATTATGAACTTTAGTGGACTGGGTATTTGATTGCACTACAACTTCAGTTTTGGACCATTATAGCACCCAGTATTACAATTATTCACTTATTGAATTTTTTGATTATTACATCTTACTTGTGTATTGTGTTAAACTTCTGCAAGAATTTAATTGTTCTGTTGTCGGTATAGAAACATAGAAACATAGAAAATAGGTGCAGGAGTAGGCCATTCGGCCCTTCGAGCCTGCACCGCCATTCAATATGATCATGGCTGATCATCCAGCTCAGTAGCCTGTACCTGCCTTCTCTCCATACCCCCTGATCCCTTTAGCAAAAAGGGCCACATCTAACTCCCTCTTAAATATAGCCAATGAACTGGCCTCAACTACCTTCTGTGGCAGATAATTCCACAGACTCACCACTCTCTGTGTGAAGAAATGTTTTCTCATCTCGGTCCTAAAAGACTTCCCCCTTATCCTTAAGCTGTGACCCCTGGTTCTGGACTCCCCCAACATCGGGAACAATCTTCCCGCATCTAGCCTCTCCAACCCCTTAAGAATTTTATATGTTTCTATAAGATCCCCCCTCAGTCTTATAAATTCTTCTAAATTATGTATGATAATGGAACACTTTTGACTTTTCATGTGGGATTTTTATTTGAAAATGGATGTGGACTTCATTGGCTTAAAATGATAGCCCCTTAATGCCTGTCCCCTACCTTTGAATGCTAGTCCGATCGATATTTTGTTATTATTTTTGACTACTGTGCCTACATTGTTAACTAGCCACCACTGATATTAAACAGGTGTCCAAAGAGTTTTACTTTTTTAAAAATTCAATCACATTGGATAGACTGGAACTCCCTTTAACAAAGCTTGCTGATTATCTTTGATTAGTTACTACGTTTCCAAGGGCAGATCAATTCTGTCCCTCACAATTATTTCCAATCACTTCCCTACCACTGATATTAGACTCACAGGCCAACAATTACCTGGTTTAACCCTGCTACCCTTCTTGAATAAGGGTGACACATTTTTGCGCTTCCACCATCTGGTGTCTCACGTTTTTGCTATCAAAGTTTTTAAAATCTCTGTCAGGTCCCCAGCAATCTGCTTCCTCTGTGGGGCAAATCTCATCTGATCCTGGGGATTTATTCACCCTTCGGTTCACCAAGACATTTAATGCCACCCTCTTTTTAATGATAACATGTTCTAAAATGTCCCTCCCTGAATTCTCTAACTGCAATGTTCTTCTCCTTAGTTAATACAGATGATAAATGTAATCTCAGCCCAATTGCCTTCAAGATGAGTTTAGGTGTAGATTGGTTCTGCTACGTAGATTGAGAGGTTGGTTTGAAGTCAATATTTCACATAATTCCCACATTCAGATAGATCTCTCTGGCACTCAAGGGTTCATTTCCAATTTTGGCCGAGATGACCAGCAGTCAGATCAGAGTGACTATCAGTTCCAAATCCTGGCTGTAACACACCCAGCCCATTACACAAATCCTGTCACATACCCACCCATTACCTGACCCATTCTACTTCTGTAAGCACATTGCACGTCTGGTTTGTTACTCATTGATTATTATGAGCCCCACCCTTGACATGCCTCGCCTATTTCATTCTCCTCATTTTACACCCTTATTACACAACGCCTTTTTGTACCATACTGTTGCTCATCCTGCAGATGCACATCCTACTGTTACAAACCTCTGTTCTGGCTTAGTAGATACAGGCATACTTCGCTCCATCTATTTCACATCAATACCTCCAGGAACTGGGTGTGAAGGCGGTGATGGGTTCAGGAGTCCGATAGCAATGGGAGAGAAGCTGTTCTTAAGTCTGGACATCCGAACATTCAAGTTCATGTATCTTCTTGCAGAAGGTAGAAGGGAGAAAAGAGGGGCAGGTATCCTTGATGATACTTCCAGCCATCCTGATGGAGCGCCTGTGATGGACTAGGCTGTGCTCACTACTCTCTGTGCAGATTTAGTCGGTCAAGAGCAGAGCAGAGGAGATACCAGGCTGAGATACATCCCCTCAGAATACTACAGCACATCTGTAGAAATGCGAGGGAATCCTCATGTACATGCCAAATCTTCTAAGGTTCCTGTGAAAATGAATATGCTGCTCCACATATACTGTAACGTGTACCATGCCATTGTGTACACGCACCTTGCTTACTTATTATGATACAGTAGGTTCATTCAGGCTCACAGTAGCAAAATCCCACTAGTCTCTACTTCTGTTACCTCTCCAACTCTTTCCTGTGATCATAAACTCCCTTTGGTTCTTTTACCACTTACAGGGTCATTTGCAGCAGCAAATTAATCTACCAACAAATCTTTGGGATGTCTGTGGAAATTAGAGCATCCAATAGACCATCCATGAGGCCACAGAGGCAAATAATTCCACATAGACAGTAACCCGGTTCGATCCTCGCCAGAGGCCACTGGAGTTATGAGGCAGCAGCACTATTTGTTGCACCACTGTGCCACCCATTATTCGCATCTGTCCTTCCGTTACATGCCACCACACAATTACTCCCTGTCTCCACCCTTCACTGCTCCATCTTCCCTCACAATATACATAATCCAGCCCTTTGTACATCCCCATCCTATGTTTAGGAAGGAACTGCAGATGCTGGTTTAAACCGAACATAGACACAAAAAGCTGGAGTAACTCAGCAGGATAGGCAGCAACTCTGGAGAGAAGGAATGGGCGAGGTGGTGCAAAGGATGTTTGGTGTCCAATGGGGCCTTGCACATCAGCCTGTGGAAAAGGCAGGCTGTAACTATTGGACCAGAGCAAGGACATTAATCATATACAGTCATGTTAACAAAGGAACTGTGTGTAAATTACCCGAGTTTAACATTTCGAATGAAGATAAGAAAGTAAGTTGTGAGGAGGACACATATTATCTTCAGAAGGTTAGGGACATCTTAACTGAATAAACGAAACGCTAGCAGATGGAGAATCCTCAGGGAAAATTCCACATTGGTGTGAAGAAGGGAAGTGAAGAACATTTTGAAATAGTGTGAGACAGTTAAATTGCGGTGTTCAGAAAGATCTAGGTGTCTTTGTAAAACAGAAAAACAGCCTGTAGGCATGGGAAGTAATTATAAAGCTCTGGGACATTGGGCTTTATTACCGGGAGTTCCACTATTGCAAAAGGAATGGCTGTGAACTATTAACAAATGTTAATATTTATACAGTATATGTATACTTTGTTTGTACTGTTTGAATATTTATAATTATCAGCTTTTCAAACATATTTTAGTTTGTTTGTTTCTTAATTTTAAATGGTTTTCGATTTTTTAAATGTTTGATTAATTTTAATTGTTTTGAGGTGTATTTATTGACAGTTTTGACTACTGGTTAAGCTAATGGGGGCACCACTTAGCCAGCTGTTAAAGTTTCTCAGCTGTTTTGTGGGTGAGACTTGTTTGGCCTCTCACCACATGAAGGAACCTACGAGCAGAAGATCTGACCATGTCACTGAAGGAGGGTTTTCATTCACCAGAAATACTTCAACAAGACAAGAGAAGTTGGCGTGAACTTAGACCCGAGTTCAGTGGGAAGCACGGGGAGCTCACCGATGACTACAAAATCCAGACCACGGAGCTCTCTGTAAATCAGAATTGTCCACGCATACCTAGGATTTTAAACTTTGATGTGAGGTAAAAGCATTTCATAGGGAGGGAGAGATCGGGTCTTGAAACACTTTCCCATATTAAAGATGCGTTGTAAAAGATGCTGATTAGCATTGAGAGAGAACCAAGAGATAGAAAGAAAAATAAAGAACTTAAAAATTTACATTACCAATTGCTCCACGAAGAACTGTATTTATACACTTTTAATGGCTCCTTTTCAGTGCCACAGAGCTGATTGACAGTATTACCACTCATCACTTTGAGCGAAAGGAAACTTTTACTTGTAATGACAAGGCAACTATTTTTTGTTGAACCTTGTTTGTTTACATTTGCTGTACATTGTATTTCAGTGGTGAAGTCGATGTCAAGATGCTGCTTCCATGAGGCTATTAGCAGAGAGGAAAATCCTCACACAGCTACTTTTGGATATTGACATTTAAACATGCATCTGATCCTCACCTCATGTTACTGAACCAAATCCCCTTTGCAATAATTATGAACTCCATTGGATATTTTGGCAGCAAAGTCTGGCTTCCTTGAAAATAAAATCCTCATCTTTGGATGATTTAAATGGTTGATTTATTATAATTAATCAAACTATTTCTGAAACAATTAAATGGTTTTTTAAACCTGATTTAAAAACAAAGTTTTGGGGAAGTTTAGTCATTGAAACTCAGATTGATTGATTCTATTATGAGCCCAGAAACAAAGGACAATTCTACAGAATAAGAATATGGCTTTTGCCATTACCTGTCATTTCAATTTAGGATCGAGCAGACAATGGAGAATCTTCAGTGAGTTGTTAAATTTAACAAAGAGCTTCGGAACAGAATTAAAACTGGAATTCAAGGGAATGTGTCCTCTGTGTAGAATCAGAATTATAATGGTTCACAACCTGGCGTGGGAACTGCTTCAACATGTACAATATATCTTGTTCAATACCCTCTCTCCCACTTCACTGTCATCGTGGGCATACATTATACATTTACATCCCTTGTGAATTGATTCACATATTCATATTGTGTACGGATTTAACATCTCCATAGGTTTACTGAGTCTCTTTGATTTTCTCAAGAGTCTTTGCATTGTTGGTATTGGCTCTGGTTGTTGATTTCTCTGGCTACGTTCTGTCCTAATGGCAGGATAAAGGAAATGCTATATCTGCATTATCAAGGCAATGTCTTTCAATTAAACAAGCTACTCGAGGATAGTCTTTCTTGACTCATTATTCCCAATTCCTAATTTGAATTTCACCAGACTTTCTGAGGGTGTTTGATTCAAGTAATCTTGTAACTTTTGCACAATTTAACTAATCAAAATGTTGTTTCCTTTTGTGGCATTAGAGTGTTTTCTATTGTAAGGTACGTTTAAGAACAGAATAGTTAATAGTTGCTAGAATAGATTTCTTGTGTTTGATTGTTTTCTGCAGGCATATTCTCAACCTTGCCTTCACTTTCTAGCATAATTTATTTGCTGTAAAAACAATTTCCATGTATTCTAAACAAAAAATGAGAAGTTCACACTTTCAATGGAATATGCCAAGGCTTCCTGGGAGATTGGCTTGACCCATTTTGGCGCTGTTGTCTTTTGGTTTGGTTCCTGCCATGACTAGTGATGTCATATCAGAATATGCATTCGGTCCTTTCAGTGCTCATTGGATTTCACGATTGTACCCTGTGACAGATTATAATAACCAGAACACCATTCCCATTGCCACACTGTTGGACCCACCCGAATCTCCCTCAGCCCAATGTACACACACTTGCCTAGGCTACACTGCAACTACATTCCTTTTCTCTTCTCCAATTAATTTTCTTGGTCTTCATCCAAAGTACTTGTCCAGGAACCTCTCAAGCTGTTGGCTATTCAGGTTAGCTGTCACTTGTTCAGCAATACTGCTCATCCCTCAAACTTTTGCTGTGGTCACCAATGCTATCTTTTTGTTTATCTCACAGTCCAAGTTTGGTTTCTCTTCATGCAAGGTCACAAGGTCATAAGGTAATAAGGGATAGTAGTTGAATTAGGCCTTTTGGCCCATCAAGTCTACTCCGCCATTCAATCATGGCTGATCTATCTCTCCCTCCTAACCCCATTTTCCTGCCTTCTGCCCATAACCTCTGACACCTGTACTAATCAAGAATCAAGCTATCTGTGCCTTAAAATATCCACAGATTTGGCCTCTACAGCCTTCTGTGGCAAATAATTCCACAGATACACCACCCTCTGACTAAACAAATTTCTCCTCATCTCCTTCCTAAAAGAACGTCCTGAGGCTGTTCTCTAGTCCGAGACTCTCCCACCGGTGGAAACATCCTCTCCACATCCACTCTATCCAAGCCTTTCACTATTCTGTATTTTTCAATGAGGTCCTCCCTCATTCTTCTAAACTTCAGTGAGTACAGGCCCAGTGCCGACAAACGCTCATCATAGGTTAACCTGCATGGTGGCGCAACGGTAGAGTTGCTGCCTTACAGCGAATGCAGCGCCGTAGACTCAGGTTCGATCCTGACTACGGGCGCCGTCTGTATGGACTTTGTACGTTCTCCCCGTGACCTGCGTGGGTTTTCTCCGAGATCTTCGGTTTCCTCCCACACTCCAAAGACGTACAGGTATGTAGGTTAATTGGCTGGGCAAATGTAAAAATTGTCCCTAGTGGGTGTAGGATAGTGTTAATGTGCGGGGAACATGGGGCGGCACGGACCCGGTGGGCCGAAGGGCCTGTTTCCGCGCTGCATCTCTAAATCTAAAAATCTAAATCTAAAACCTACTCATTCCTGGGATCATTCTTGTAAACCTCCTCTGGACCCTCTCCAGAGCCAGCACATCCTTCCTCAGATATGGTGGCCAAGAATGCTCACAATATTCCAAATGTTGCCTTACCAGCGCCTTACCAGGTCTTTTACTTTTTCTTCACAGAATGTCTATCCTTTAAACTCATAATCTGTAATGTTTATGTGTGTGTTTAAACTAATTACATGCAGTGCCTGGATTATAATGAATTGCAGATTAAGTGAAGCTATTACACATTCATTTTGTTTATTGCACTACCCTCATCTACACTGAGCGTGTGCATATACACCATACAAACTTATACATTTACAAACTTGACAAATGGTAAATAAAAGTAGATCTGAGTCTTAACTTCAAACCTGTTATGGTTTATTTGATACTGAAATATTACACTGTTTTTTACAAAACTCTGGAATATCCACATTTAATAAATTAGGCAGAGGAAAGTAGAACACTTCTCCAAATGGAACTAATTCCAATGAGGAAAATCCACTATTAATAAAATGTTTACAAACTGTAAGGGAGTTCAGAAAGAGACACCAAAGCCCTGATTTTTCATTTGTGTTTTTAACGATTCACTGGTTATGAATAAGGAATCCCAATTCTGCTGAATCAGGTATTAGCCGATTAAAGCTAACCACCTCCATCTAAATGCTTTTTCTAAAATTCACAACTTTATTCTTTCCAGCTGTACCTCCTGTACATAACACATCTGCTTTTAATGGTTATTTCTTGTTGGTTCATTTTTATTTTCATCTAGGCAAAGGACGTCAATAAGGAAAGTAGAACATGTTCCGACTTGTGACTGCCGTCAGGTTTTGCATGCGTTAGACATAAAGTAATGTTGCCTCTATGCTGCATTAACAATTGCTCAATCACACAGAGGACTGTTCCTTGCTGCTGCAGTATGGAATCTTCCATCCTCCGCACCAGCTATTCCAAAGGCCTCAATGACCTAGATTGTAAATTTAATGGATCTGCAGAATTGTTGACAATTTGATGCTATCAATACACTCCCATTAAAATCTGGATGGACACCAATTGCTGAAAGTTCTGAAATTGATATCAGTCTAACAATAACATGTGATGATCGTTTGAAGGCACTGGGCCTGTACTCGATGGAGTTTAGAAGGATGGGGGAGGACGGGGGGACGGACCTCATTGGAACTTACTGAATAGTGAAAGGCCTGAATAGAGTGAATGTGGAGAAGGTGTTTCCACTAGTCTGGGACCAGAAGCCATAGCCTCAGAATAAAAGGTCGTATCGATAGAAAGGAGATGAGAAATAATTTCTTTTGTGAGAGGGTGGTGAATCTGTGAAATTCAATGTCACAGATGGCTATGAAGGCCAAGTCAATTGATATTTTTAAGGCAGAAATTGACAATTCTTGATTAGTTAGGGTGTCAGGGGTTATGGAGCAAAGGCAGGAGAATGGGGTTGAGAGGGAAAGACAGTCCAGCCATGACTGATTGAGAATGATCAGCCATGATCACATTGAATGGCGGTGCTGGCTCAAAGGGCTGAATGGCCTCCTCCTGCACCTATTGTCTATTGGCAGAGTAGACTTGATGGGCCAAATGGCATTATTCTGCTCCTAGAACTTTTAAGCATGTTTATGGTAATAGTTTCACAAAAACATATAGAGAAGCTGGAGAGAAACAGGCCCTTCACCCACTGAGCCAATGCTCACCATCAACCACCCATTCAGACTAAGCCTACAATAGGTTCTGTCTTATTGCAATCCTTGTACTTCTCGTACTAACGCTATGTTTACATTACAAAATCTTACTACATTTTGATAGCAGTTTTGTATTCCTTTCTAATTATAAATATTTTCTGCTATATGATACATTAGGCTATGATTGAACTTTATTTATTCAGGAAGGAAATTGGTCTGCTGAGAATCTTTCACAAGATACATGAAACATGAAATTAGAGTGACGAGTGGAAAGGATTGGGGATGTGCAAAGATTGGGGGGGGGTGTAAGGAGGGGGGAGGGGAAGCAGTCTACCCCATGGCAGAAGGGGGAGGAGTTGTACAGTTTGATAGCCACAGGGAAAAAGGATGTCCTGTGGCGTTCTGTACTACATCTTGGTGGAACCAGTCTGTTGCTGACGGTACTCCTCAGGTTGATCAGTGTGTCATGGAGGGGGTGAGCTGTATTGTTCAGGATGCTCCACAGTTTGCGGAGCATCCTCCCCTCCAAGACCACCTCCCATGAATCCAACTCCGCCGCTAGGACGGAGCCAGCCATGTGAACAAAGATAATTTGTTACTCCCGTTTTGATTTACTGAAAGGGCCGCTGCATATAGTAACCTCTTTGGGTAACATTTGTATAACCCGCAAGTACAATCAAGAAGCTTGTGAAAAAACAGACAAAAAACGAATTCTGATGAAAAACAATGGGTCTGAAACATCGACTGCTTTCCTTTGAACAAATCCTGTCTGGTCCGTCGAGTATTTCCAGAACTCTTTGTTCAGAATTCAGCATCTGTAGATTTTTAATTTTAAAAAAATTAATCAGGGAATGTGTTTCACCCTCAATCTTGTGCAAAAGTTTTACTGGTCCTATTCACAACAGCTGCTGCCTGCAGAGATCACAGTGGCCATATCATCGCCATATGGTCTGCGGGGAAGTGAACCAGAACTTAAAGAACACTCTGTGTAGGAAGGAACTTCACATGCTGGTTTAAAACGAAGATAGACACAAAAAACTGGAGTAACTTATCCAAGATGTCCCACCTAAGCTGGTCCCATTAGTCCATACTTGGCTCCTTAGCCTCTAAATCGGTTCTCAATGGGTCAGGCAGCAACACTGAAGAAAAGGAAGAGGTGGCGAAACCCTTCTTCAGACTGAGAGTCTGAGGAAAGGGAAAAAAGATATATAGTAGTTACATAGAAGAAATGAATGAAAGATATACAAAAAGCAACGGTGATCAAGGAAAGGTGAAGCCCACAATGGTCCATTGTTGGCTGTGTGGTTGGTGATAATGAGTTTATTTGATTTTTATACACTGAAACTCTACAGGATGACAGTGAAACTAGTACGATGACTAGGTTGGGGGAGGAACAGAGAGCGAGAGGGGATGCAAGGGTTACTGGAAGTTAGAGAAATCAAGAATTATACAGTTGGGTTGAAAAACTGCCCAAGCGAAATATATTGCTTGGCAGCCATAGATTATTATCTCAATGCTGACAGATTAAGAAAAAGGGAAGTGCAAACGAGACCTGGGTGTCCTTGTACATCAGTCACTGAAAGTAAACATTCAGGTACAGCAGGCAATGAAGAAAGCTAATGGCATGTTGGCCTTCATAACGGGAGGATTTGAGAAAAAGGGGTAAAGAGGTCCTTCTGCAGTCGTACAGGGCCCTGGTTAGACCACATCTGGAGTATTGTGTGCAGTATTGGTCTCCTAATTTGAGGGAGGACATCCTTGCTATTGAGGGAGTGCAAAGTAGTTTCACAAGGTTAATCCCTGGGATGGTGGGACTGTCATATGAGTAAAGATTGGAAAGACTGGGCTTGTATTCACTGGAATTTAGAAGGATGAGAGGGGATCTTTTCGAAACATATAAAATTATAAAAGGACTAGACAGGCTGGATGTTCCTAATGTTGGGGGAGTCCAGAACCAGGGGCCACAGTCTCAGAATAAAGGGGAGGCCATTTAAAACTGAGATGAGAAAACACTTTTTCACCCAGAGAGTTGTGAATTTGTGGAATTCTTTGCCACAGAAGGCCAATTCACTGGATGAATTTAAAAGAGAGTTAGATAGAGCTCCTGGGGTTAGTAGAATCAGGGGATATGGGGAGAAGACAGGCACGGGTCACTGATTGTGGATGATTAGCCATGATCACAATGAATGGCAGTGCTGGCTCGAAGGGCCAAATGGCCTCCTCCTGCACCTATTTTCAATGTTTCTATGTTTACAGCAGCATAAATTGCTGCCAAGGTGGTATGGGGAAAGGAGGAGATGGCTTCAGAGTAATTGAGCCATTCAGCACAGAAACAGATCCTTCAACATTATTTTTCCAAGAAGTCCCATCTAAGCTGGTCCCATTAGCCCATGTTTGGCTCCTATCCCTCTAAATCTGTCCTATCCATGGACTTATCTAAAAATATTTTAAATGTTATCATTGTACCTGCATCTGGCAGCTCGTTTCGGGCCGGGACCCTTCAGATGGGTCTTTTGAGTTACTCCAGCATTTTGTGTCTTTTTTTTGGAAACCAGACTATGAATTCCTTGTTTCTACAATACTCCATGTATGGTCTCACCAATGTCCTGTACAACTGTAACATTGCATTCCAACTTCTATGCTCGATTCCCTGCTCTACAGCACTTCCCAGGGCCCTTCTGTTTGCTGTGACTTTTCTGACCTGTTTTGACTTCCCAAATTCCAACACTTCACACTGAGCTGAATTAAATTCCATTTGCCATTCCTTGGCGCACTTGTCCAGCTGATCCTGCTGAAAATCTTGGTAACCATCTTCACTGTTTATGATATCACCTATTTTAGTGCCATCTGCATACTCCCCTGTCATGTTTTGTATATCCTCATCCAAATAATTGATATAGAGGACAAACAGCAATGTCCCAGCACCGAGCCTTGAGGCACACTACTAGTCACGGTCCTCGAGTCCAAAAATCAACCTTTCACCACCACCCTCTATTTCTTACCATGAAGCCACTCTGTATTCAGTGAACTGGGTCTCCCTGCATCCCATGTGATCTCTTCTTCCAGGGCAGCCAAGTGGAACCTTGTCAAAGGCCTTACTGAAGTCTATGGCCCAACGCTCATCAACCTTCTTGGTTACTTCTTCAAAAAAACAATAAAATTTGTGAGACATGATCTCTCCAACACAAAACCATGCTGACTATTGTTGTGATATTGCTGGGACTACTTTGTGTATCCAAGAACTACTTTGTATGGCTGTGTATATAAGTGATGGGTGTGATTAGGCGGTCACTCTGGATCCAGGCGGCCTTGGAATAAACAGCCTGGAGTTAAGCTCCACCATGATAACATCTTAAACATGTGTACTCGTGGTCTTTCCAGAGTCACAACAAAGGTACAACAAGTACCGGACCACGAAGTACAACATGGTGGCAGCGGTTTGGTGTTTCGCCTAGGGAGGGAATGAAGCATGCCCGAGCAGAAAAGGTTAAAAAGAAGAAAAAAAAGAAGAAAAAAAAAGCCCTGCAGGGAAACAAAAGAAAAGAAAAGTTTCCAGCTCGGTACGGGACGTTTGGAGTGCATCCCGACAGGGCCAGTGTGAGTTGGTATAGTTACCTGCTCAGTAGTCGGCGCCGAGTTGCCGACGTGACGCTGCAAGCTGCTGAGGGTGGTGTGTGAAGGCCCACGTCGCGCCCCAGCACCTGTGTAGGCCCGAGATTAGAAGCCTGCGACTGCTTCGCGGGGGAGAGACCGGGAGATCCGACACACACGGAGATGTGCGGTGACCAGGGAAGACCGGGAGACCCGACACACACGGAGATGTGCGGCGACCGGGGAAGACCGGGAGACCCGACACACACGGAGATGTGCGGCGACCGGTGGAGACCGGCACCCATGGAGGTGTGCGGCTACCAGAGGAGACCGGGAGACCCGACACCCGCGGTGGTGTACGGTGACCGGGGAAGACCGACACCCACGGAGGTGTGCGGCGACCGGGAGACCCGACACCCATGGAGGTGTGCGGTGACCGGGGAAGACCGACACCCACGGAGGTGTGCGGCGACCGGGGGAGGCTGACACCCACGGAGGTGTGCGGCGACCGGGAGAGCCCTGGAGGAGACCGACACCCACGGAGGTGTGCGGCGACTGGGAGAGCCTTGGAGGAGACCGACACCCATGGAGGTGTGCGGCGACCGGGAGAGCCCCGGAGGAGACCGACCACCCGCGGAGGTGCGGCAGCCGGTAAGGCCGAGCACTACTTACTTACCCAGGCACGTCAACCGGAGAGTCGGGAGGCCCTGGGCCCGAGGCAGCGGCAGCGCGTTGGAATTGCGCGGCAGCTGCCGGGAGCACCTGTGGGCGGAGCCGGGGAGCCCAGCAGTGCCAGCCCAGCAGTGGGAGCCCAGCAGTGCCAGCCCAGCAGTGGGAGCCCAGCAGTGCCAGCCCAGCAGTGGGAGCCCAGCAGTGGGAGCCCAGCAGTGCCAGCCCAGCAGTGGGAGCCCAGCAGTGCCAGCCCAGCAGTGGGAGCCCAGCAGTGCCAACCCAGCAGTGGGAGCCCAGCAGTGCCAGCCCAGCAGTGGGAGGCCAGCAGTGGCAGGCAAATCATGGTGGTGGAGCATCTAGAGCCTACACTACTTTTGATCTACACAGCACGTCTTCTTGAGGAAGATATGGAACAAAATGAATATTTTGTGTTTAATGACCTGTGTAGTGATCTGTGTACTGAAAGCTTAATGTATTATATTTGATGCTTTTGTATAAATGTATATATCTGTGGAGTGACCACACAGAGTGAGTGACCACACGGAGTGAGTGACCACCCGGAGATGAGTGACCACCCGGAGATGAGTGACCACCCGGCGATGAGTGAAATTCCGCAGAGGAGTGACCACCATGATGGCGAAAAAAGCAATTGTGTTTAATTGTGTTTAGTTGTTTGCAAAAAGCAATGGTGTTTTGGTTTTGTGTGTTAAATATATTTTAGCCCTCGAATGGTAAAGAAAACAATTTTATATAAGACAAGGGGGATGTTGTAATATATAAGACAAGGGGGATGTTGTGATATTGCTGGGACTACTTTGTGTATCCAAGAACTACTTTGTATGGCTGTGTATATAAGTGATGGGTGTGATTAGGCGGTCACTCTGGATGCAGGTGGCCACGGAATAAACAGCCTGGAGTTGAGCTCCAGCAATGTGACCTTTTATACACGTGTACTTGTGGTCCGTCCAGAGTCACTAAAGGTACAACAGGTACCGGACCACGAAGTACAACAACTATCCCTAATCAACCTCTGTCTTTCCAAATGCATGTATATCTTATCCCTCAGAATCCTCAACAGTTACCTGTCTACTACAGATGTTAGGCTTATTGGACTGTAGTTCTAAGGTTTTTCTTTACAGCCCTTCTTAAATAAAAGCAAATTAGCCACCTACCAGTCTTTCTGGGTCCTCACCTATGTCTAATGATGATTCATATATCTCAATCAGGAGATTAGACTTTTAGATACAGCACAGAAACAGGCCCTTCATCCCACCAAGTCGGCGCCAACAAGTGATCACCCACACACGAGCACTATTCTACACACTAAGGACAATTTACAATTTTACCTTTCCCCCGAAGATTAGGGAAGGGGTGGGGTGGAGTTAGCAGACAAAGGCACTAGAAATAGAGATTGAGACAGACAAAAGGAAAGTGGAGGATAGGCCAAGTGAGGGGAGGAGAGCAGGAACACAAAATCTACCAGGATATGTATTCTCTATAGTTGATATTTTGGGTCTTTGTACTTACTTGTGGGATTTGTTTCATGTGAATAAAAAACGTCAGTCTTAGCCTTCATTTTAACAGACCATTTTTGACAATAGCTGGTGAAATGGCCACCACACACTGGATGATGCTATTAGGGGTGAACGTGACACCAAGGAAACATCAAGACTCAAGCGTGTTTAATTGTCATTTGAAATTCTTACTTGTTGCAGTTTTAGAGTGATGTTGATGAAAGATATCAGATGTGCCAAGGCAAATCACGCCCAGTTGTAGCCAGGCCATCTGATCAATGGTCAACTCATAAATAATGCTCGCATCTTTTTCTGTGCAAATGAGGAGCGGGTTTTGCTTCGAAATCACAGGGCCAAGGCCAAACCATCACACCAGTGGACCATTCTATTACAACTGGTTGTAAAACCAATGGGGTGAACCGATGGGGTAAATTTCATTTGCAGAGGTGGCAGAATGAGGTATGACATGTTTTCGTAAGGAAACAAAATGACTGTTAGTTGAATGAAATGAAAGTTAATGCACAGATTTGAATACAATTGGGTGTGTTAAAGCTGTGTAGATTTCCTGAACAAGGGAAAAGAGCTACAAAAATCTTTCCAACATTATCATTGGTTCTCTCTTGCATCTCTTGTGTCAGATAATTTATTTTTGCCTTTGTTTTAATTGAAGGCACATTTGCTCTCAACAGACTTAAAAGGTATGCCACGTTTCAAAATTGTAATCTGTCTAAATCAATTTTGCTTTGTGCTCTGCTATTAACATTTCACTGAAGATAAAGTTAAAACAAGAAGCTCCCATGATATGTTTTGCTGAAGGACGTAATGGAGTGCTTTGGCACATTTTATTAGCACTGTGGAATTTTTTTTTACAAATAATTATTTTATACTGTGGAGTTGTCTTTTTTCTCTCCAAATACATGTTGCTATAAAGATTTGTCTGAGGTTTTGACAAATGTTTGCTGAATTGATTTTATTTCCTTGGAGCATTTAGTACTGAAGTGCTTCAGAGGAGACAAATTACATTTGGAACAGACCATATTCCACAAAAATGTGCTTTGCTTTAACCACATTTGAACCAGAAGATGAGATATTTTAAAATCCCTATATTTTTAATTTGTATCAGGATCTCAGGTTTTCAAAACCCTGCCATGCCTTGCCATGCTTGCTGACAATTACATGCTGGGAGACGACTTGTTCTGAGGGCTTTTGATCTTTCAACTTGGCTTCTTAGCAACAGAGGCAGGATCAATATTGATAATTTTGCCACAAATTAACTTGATCCTCACCACTGTCATCTGATTGGTTGGCTTCAGGAAAATAATTCACAAACTATTTTGCATTAAATAATGAATGGGAACAATTAGAAGAAAACAACTTCTTCCATCAATTCAGATTACAATGTAAAAAGAAAAACTAGGACAGTTTATTTTCACCTAACCCCTGAGTCGCGATTACATTGTCGTGTAGTCATTTCCATCTAACATTTATTTTTGGGAACTTACTGAGACTATAATTAAGGATAGTGACTTTGAAGATTTTCAGCGAACCATAACGGATTTGCAAAGCGTAAGATCAAGTTGAATGATTATTTTTGAGGTGCCACCTGAAGTGGACAAGAAAATGCTTGTGAATATTATTTATGTAAGCTTCCTAACTGGCAGTAGTCAATCTAATGTTCGGGCTGTGAAGTATTTCAGAGAGGACAAATCACAATTAGAACAGACCTTATTCCACAAAAATGTGCTTTGCTTTAACCACATTTGAACCAGAAGATGAGATATGTGGATCTAGAAGTGACAAATTATCTGCTGTGATGACTTTTGTCAAGTTAGCAATGCATCAGAAATGTAACTGTATTTCTGATCATTGTCCCTTACGATCATTTCATGAGGTCACTTTGCAAGTAATAATCCTTTTGGAACATTGCATGGGAAATTCAATCGCAGGGTCCTGAGAGACACCATTAATCCATGGTTAATTGTCACCAACCAATCAAGATTCATTAATGTGTGGGAAGGAACTGCAGATGCTGGTTTACACCGAAGATAGGCACAAAAAGCTGGAGTGACTCTGTGGGTCAGGCAGCATCTCTGGAAGAAAGAAATGTGACGTTTTGGGCCGAGACCCTTCTTTAGACTCATTAATGCTGAGTGCAGATTGTAAAAAAGGTTCCTCCATTGACCTTTGTATCTAAAGTCTTCCACTGTTGGTGGAATGTCTTGTCCTGAGGGTAGCCTGCTTCCTTTCTCACTCTTGGTATCAAAACCACCAGATGTCCTACTGACCTACTGGGACCCTCATTTCAATAAATTCACTCGGGTCCTGCCAACTTTGCCAAAGGCTCACCAACCTGCAAAGTTCAGAAGGTTGATGATGGGATAAGTTGTAAATCTATGTGTTTAGGTAACATGCTGTGATTTAGCTTCCCGCAAGATGGGGTTATCCCAGATAGATCCATTTCAACCCTATCTTCCAGTTGCTGTGTGCGGCAGAAAGCCTGCTTATCACAGTCAAGTATCCTGACCATCCTCGGTTCATGCCAATGACTGCCATTCTGAAAGACTATGCATGCAATGTTACACATAAGAATGCCTTAATTTAATAAGTGACCAGCAATAGGAAAGATGCTTTGCTATAGAAAAGGTGGCATTAAGCTGGAAAGAGTGAAGGGAGGATTACAAAGCCATTGCCAGGAGTCAACGGCCTGAGCTACAGGGAGAGGTTGAGCAGGCTAGGACTTTAGTCCTTGGAGCACAGGAGGCTAAGCGATAATCTTATAGAGGTGTATAAAACCCCGAAGGGAATAGATAGAGTGAAAAATGATCGCACCAATTATTTCTGCCTATTTTTCATTAATCGTTAGAAAAGAAAAGTCTTTTTCACTTTTTTGGGTTATAAAACTGAGACCATGTTACATTTCAATGGGTGTTATGCTTAATTTGTTATGCTCTACTCATTTGAACGGGAAAAAAATATCAGCTCTGAATAATTATCCTGATTCACTGCTATGTTTCTATCCAGCAGCATCAAGCTTAACTTCCTTTAAATCTTGAAACAAAGGACAGATTGAAGCAAAAAAGAGATCTGTAAAATCTATCTGCAAATTCTCTGGCAAAACATGCTTCTGGTGCAGAATAGGTTTGGTTTACAATTGTTGCTCACCACAATCTGATATCAAGTTTATAAAACTATTGGAAGCTGTAACATGCAGCTCCTTAATAGCAAATTTGGACATGATTTAAAATATCCCCAACACTGCCAACTGTTAAACAAGATTGTGCATTTTGTGGATTTTGGTTCTGTTTTGCATAGAATGCTAACATCGTTGTCCATTTTTGTTTCCTGATAATCTAAACTAATGAAATATATCGAAGATAACCACAACTTGTGGGAAGCTAAAATGTGACACATTACTTATTAACATAAACCTCCAACTTGACGCTTCGAAAATCTTCAGGATTCAGCAGATTGGTGAACTATTTCTGAAGTGTCCGTCTAAATGGCCTTCAAATGCCATTTTGTATCTGACTCCACCACCTCCTCTGGCAGTGAGTTCCAGATATCAACCACTCTGTGTAAAAAGCTTTCTTCTCAAGTTCCCTTACAGACTCCTTCCTCTATGCCTCTTCTTTTTGATATATGTACCACAGAAAAAAAAGATGCGGACTAGTTACCCTATTTATGCTTGTTATAATTTTATACATCTCTGTCAGTTCATCTCTCAGCCTCATTTCCTGAAGAGAAAACAAGCCCAGCATATGCAATCTCTACCCAGACAATCCAGGCAACCTCCTCTGCATTCTTCCTCTTGTAAGATTGCAGCACCCAGCACATACCACATCCTCCCTCATCAGCCCCTTGTTTTACTGGTAGTTTCCCTCCTACTGATGTAAGGATCACTGTCTTGAAGTTACCAGGTTTATCCCTGGGGCTGTCCCTCTTAAATAACGGATCAATATTAGTTTTCCTCCAGTGTTCTGGCACCTCACCTGCGGCTAACAAAGATGCAAAATTGTCCATCTCCATCAACTATCGCCTCCCATGTTTCCCATTGCAACCTGGGATATATCTAATCTGGACCTGGGAAATTATCAATGTTCAAGCATCCAATAACATATAACGCCACCTCCTTCTCAATCTGCTTCTGATTACCCCTCCCTGAAACCATTATTTTCCACAGCCTTCTCCTTGGTGAATATAGATGAGAACTATTCATTTAGGACCTCTCCGCATCGCCTGATGCCACACACCTATTACCCATTTGTGTTCCCTGAGTGTTCATTTTTTTCCCTGTATATCTGAATGATTAGGTTGGTGGACAAAGTGTCAATAAAACAAGCCGTTTGGCACTGGCAGGTGCTGAGCCTCTTACATTTTGGAGCTATACTCATCCAGGCAAGTGTAGAGTATCACTGGAACTCATAATCGGAGCATTGTAAGTGATGGAAATGCTTCAGCAAGTCACCCACCACAGGACAGGCAGCCTGTGATCTGCTGCCACCACATTAGTTTATGTTTCTGGTAAACAGTGACATCCCTCACCTCCCCCACACAATGATGCTGGTGGGAAATGCAGAGATGTTAACACGTCATAAGGGGAGGGGAAGGAAATGGGTACTTAGACCGTCAGTTGTTTGAAATTCTACTTGCATGTAAGGTATGGTGTCACTTAGAAACATAGAAACATAGAAAATAGGTGCAGGAGTTGGCCATTCGGGCCTTCGAGCCAGCACCGCCATTCAATATGATCATGGCTGATCATCCAGAATCAGTACCCTGTTCGTGCTTTCTCACCATATCCCTTGATTCCATTAGCCCCAAGAGATATATCTTACTCTCTCTTGCCTATCCCACTTGTGAATTATCAGCCAAGGGCTGTATATTTGTCCTGGTCTTGATGCAATCAGGCGCAAAATTAATTAGTTGGAAGTCAAATGGAAGTCAACATTTTGCAATCATCAGTAAATATTCCCACTTCTATGTTAATAATGAATGGAAGATCCGTGATGAAGCAACTGGACATATTAGTACAACTCTACTTTGATCAATATCTTGGATTAACACCCACTGGCATAACATTTGGTGCCATTTACACATGTTGGCTATTCACGTCTTAAAAGAATAGAAAAGGCTTCAGTGCACAATATATCCTTCTATTATATCCTTCTACCGTTATTTCAATTATTTTTGTAATCAATATTGCCAATACTATCCCAGCTGTACCTGATCCAATGTTTTGTGACCATCATCTTGCTTTTCCATTTAATAGTATCACTTCTAAAACTGAGAATATTTTTTAGATTAGTGGGTTTTTAATTACAACTATTTTTCTCAGAGTACTTTCAAATCTCTGTTTCTTCCAACTGTTAGAAATTAAATTTGCTACAGATCTTAGAATCATAGGAACATGCAGTACTGAAATGGGGACTTTTCATGTCGACCATGATGTCTATCCCAAGTTGATCCCATTTGTTTGCGTTAAAACTGTATCCCTCCACATTCTCCCCACTCCCATCAGGTACGGGGTACAGAAGTGTAAAAACGCACACCTCCAAATTCAGGGACAGTTTCTTCACAGCTGTTATCAGACAACTAAACCATCTTATCATCAACTAGAGAACAGTCCTGAGCTACCGTCTACCTCATTGGAGACCCACAGACCAGCTTTAATCAGACTTTCCTGGACTTTATCTTGCACTAAATATTATTCCCTTCATCCTGTATCTGTACACTGTGGGCAGCTTGATTGTTATCATGTACAGTCCTTCCGCTGACTGGATAACACACACCAAGAAAAGCTTTTTGCTGTACCTCGGTACATCTGGCAATAAACTAAACTGAACTAAACTAAACTGAACTAAATTGTTCCTATTCTTGTATTCAATGCTTTGGCTATGCACACTCAATGCCTTTTCAATGCCCTATGCTGCTCAAGTGTCACCACTTTCAGGGAGCCATGGACTTGCACTCTATGGTCTCGCTATGAATAAGTTCATAAGTTCTAGGAGCAGAATTTGTCCATTCGGCCTATCAAGTCTACTCCATCATTCAATCATTGCTGATCTTTCTTTTCATCTCATCCCCATTCTCCTGCCTTCGCCCCATAACCTCTGCCACCCTTATTAATCCAATGTCCCAGCCATGTCCCAACACAATCGTATGGCTGTATGGTTATTTGAATTTCACTGTACCTTAATTGGTACATGTAACAATAAACTGACCTTGAAACCTTGAAACCTTGAATCTGGCTTTTAAAGTACATTACCTCGCAGTTATTTGGATTAAACTCCATCCACCTCCTCTTTGCCCAACTGTTCAGTTGATCTACACCCCACTGTATCCTTGGACAATCTCCTTTACAATCCACGATGCTGCCAATTTTTGTGTCATCTGTAAATTTACTCATCATACTATCTTGATTCACATCCAAATCATTGATATGGGCATATATTACAAAAAAAAAGTTCCCTTCATCAATCTCTACAATACATCACTGGTTACAGACTTTCAGTCAGAGAAACACCATTGACTACTATCCCTTGCCTCCTATCATCACCTCAATTTTAGATTGTGCCTTGGATCTCTTAAGCATTAATGTTTTGGGCCTGTCTACTGTGTGGGATTTTGTAAAAATACTTTCTGAAATCTATGTAAACCTCAGTCATCTCTCTGTGTTCATCAAATTTCTTAGTTTCTTCCACAATAAACTCAGTCAGATTTCTAAGCCATTTTCTCCTCAGCACACATCCTTGCTGTTTCTTTCAAATTTGTCCCTGCCTTTCCAAGTGAACACAAATCCTGTCCCTCGAAATCTTCTCGAGGAACTTCCCTACCACTGAGGTAAGGGCGACTTGCCTGTGGTTTCCAGGCTTATCCTTGCTACTCTTTTTCAACAACGGAACATCATTAACGATCTTTCAGTCTTTTGGTACCACACCCGTGGCTGGTGATAATGCAAAAATCTCTGTCAGAGCCCCAGCAATGGTACCCTTGTTTTCCATAACATATACCCAATGTGCTGCAATATTTATCATACTTCCTCTTTCATAATTCATCTTCCGTTGTACGTCTTTTAGCACTTCCACAATCAGATGTATAGACCAATGGGATATCATCTTATAAATGACCTTTCCATTTATTCTAACAGTAACTTTAAAAACTTTAAACACCTGATTTTATTTGGATGAGCTGTGATTTGTTCAACTTAGGTTGAAGAATATTCATTCCATTGTCTTTATCACAAATTCCATAGACTGGACATCAATGACATCCTCCTTCTTAACAGCTAGACTGTTCCTTAGCATTCTAGTCCACTTGGTTTGGTTTCCTCCCATAACCACTCCGCCACAAAGTTTGTCTGGAGCATAATCAGTCCCCATACCTCTCTCAGCCCATCTATCGCTGAAAGCTAATTTCCTATCTCAATGTATCCAAAAATCTAAACGGCACCCTATTCTGCATAAATCCTATTTGGTGTTGCCCCAGCTTTCAGATCTAAACTTGCTATCATAGCTAACAAATATTTACTTTAAAATTCTCTTTATTTTATTTAAATTCCTTCATCCTCACCCCTCCCTTTCCCTGCATTTTCTTTAGTCCAAATCTGACAGTTTCCATTCCTATGTAATTATTCTGCCTCCCTTCACATGCCTTCTGTTGCCGAACCTTGAGCACTTAGTTTTATCGTATCGTATCGTATCATTAAATGCTCTCCATAACAGATAACTCAGTACTCAAGTAATTACAGAGCTATTCATGCTAACATTCCAGTGTAGAAAGATAAACTATTGTATAAACCCTTAGTTTATTTGTTCTATTACATTATGTTTAATGCTACATTTTAAAAAAATGATGTCTTTATCAAAGTCAAGTTAGCATTCAGTTTGTTAAATATTTGGAAAGTCTGGAACAACTTTCATTCACCATTAATTACAGCTTTATCTTTGACACTTCCAAGCTATTTTAGTTCCCTGCTCTGCTGGCTATGGAAGAGGTATAAAAATAATGAAAGTATGATATAGAGAAGGGGGCATGACTTAAATAACCAGATGCCCATAAGAACACAAAGCATTATTGTTTCATCAAGTGGAACAGATGCATTCAGGCTAATCAAAACAAATGTCAGTTCTTATCATGATTTTTTTTTTGTATTTTGATGTGATGATCATCAGTGTAGGAGTGGATGTTGGGAAATGAGAAAAGTTTGTGATCAATTCATGCAAAGTAGCCTAGAGATTGAGCCCAATAACTCAAGGGCTGTTCTGCTGAGTCCCTGATTATACAGCTGCACTTTAAAGTCATTAAATGTAGATTGAATTCCCAAATGCCGCACCACCCCTTAGCTTGCATTTGGTTGGTTTGTTCCAGGAAAGCCTCTATAATCTTTGGGTATTCTGGATATAGTGTATGGTATTGAACAAATTCACCAAGAAACACGTCTTTCTGGAAACGTAACTTTTTATTCCAAAGACGACTCCAGACTCACTCGAGAACCTTCCACAAACAATGCTGCAACAATGCAATCAAGAGCACTGGATAATGAGTTAATGGTCTTAACGAAACAAAATACACATAGGCTTTTACACAGGATTTGCTGTTTCATGTTATATTACTGACTTGTAAATACCTTCTTATAATCAGCAACCAAAGTTTTGTCATCTGAGGTTCTGTATTCTTATTATCCATTATTATCTTCAAAACAACTTCCGGATCACATTTTTTTCATCAAAGACGCCACTTGCATTGAGCAGAGTACAACAATGAGAAAATAGTAAAAAGCTGTTATTTCTTTTAAAATGGGGAAAAAAAAATTTGTTTTCTTTAACAGCCCCATCCCAGATGGAGTTTACCTGGACCTGTGAATATTCTCCTTCATGAATTTCATCCCCCCCAAGGAAAGAGATCTTAGACAATAGACAATAGACAATAGACAATAGGTGCAGGAGTAGGCCATTCAGCCCTTCGAGCCAGCACCGCCATTCAATGCGATCATGGCTGATCACTCTCAATCAGTACCCCGTTCCTGCCTTCTCCCCATACCCCCTCGCTCCGCTATCCTTAAGAGCTCTATCCAGCTCTCTCTTGAAAGCATCCAACGAACTGGCCTCCACTGCCTTCTGAGGCAGAGAATTCCACACCTTCACCTCATTCAAATGCATTAATAATATTTAAAAGAAGCTTGCTCCTCGGCCAAGGACCCTGTAAGTCAGTTTAAAGAACTGATGAAAAGTTTGTGTCAAAAGAAAAAATAACAGACACTCCTTCATATGAATATTGGTCAATTCAGCATTCCAGAATCCCTTGTCATGTTCTGAACATTGGTAACTTCTTTTTTTTAAAGATCAAACCCCCCCCCACACCACCCCCCCCCCCCCCCCTCTCCCCCATCCCAGCCTCCCCCCAGCACTTCTGCACAAACAACTGATCCTTGGCTGATAAAGAGTTACATTATATTGTTTGAAAGAATGTAGAACATGTCATTAATGGTAGAGGAACTTGTCGTTAAAGCTGCATTGAAGTGGTTTTAGTGCTTCCCCTTAGAGTCACTACAGTGTAGGATCAACTCTGTTTCAATAACCTTTGTGCGTAGGCGTTTGTGTAAAGTGTGTGGACAACTCAAGAAAGAGTTAGACAGAAAGAATGTAAAAGTAAATGTCAACAAAATACGTGCAAGCAGGACACGAGGCCGACTGGTAATAGGTCACCTCCACTTACTGAAAGGCCAGAGCAAAATGTGTGTGGGGTTTTCACTGCTGGGTAACTCGTTGGGGATCCCAGCGTGCATGACGAAACATTCGCACCCACGTCCCAGGGAGGCTGAGGTTGACCTTATAGGTCAAGCCTAGCGTGACATTCTTCATCTATGTATGAGATGCAAGCCTTTCATAAAGACTTTCAGTTACCGCCTCTATATCTTGAGAGCACACTGTTGTGGTCACCAGAAAGAAAAAGCACAACATTCTTCTTGCCGTGGGGTACGTTTCCTTTTAATGCTAGTGGCTGCCAATCTTGATGGTTGCACGTTCTGTGAGGTATGGAGGCGAAACGTAGGTATTTCCAGCTTTGTTCCTCATCTGGAAAATGTGCCATGCTGACCTATATCTTCATATGTTCAGGCAGAATCTTCATTACTTTGGCCAAGATGCTGTTTATGGAACTGTCTGTCTACCAGGAAAGTGCTTGGCAGTAGAAGGGAGCTTTGTTGATTCTAAACAAAACGAGCAAAGAGTCAAATCTAGGCCTCCGCCATGCATGGCACAATATTGTAATGGGTGGCAACTTTCAAAAGGTTTAATCCACACAAACAACTCAGGATAAAAATCCAGTGTTTGTATCCATTATTAAACATCAAGATTGCTTTCAAAGAAATTCTCTCCATCTCTCCTTTCCTGGATGTTGCATTTCTCCCTTCATCACTCTCTCTCACTCACTTCCTTACTCAGATGTAGTACTGCCTCTATCAGATTGGAGATTGAGTCAAAGAGTCATAGAGTGATACAGTGTGGAAACAGGCCCTTCGGCCCAACTTTCCCACACCGGCCAACAATGTCCCAGCTACACTAGTTCCACTTGCCTGTTCTTGGTCCTTATCCCTCCAAACCTGTCCTATCCATGTACCTGTCTAACTGTTTCTTAGAATGATGGGATAGTCCAGGCCTCAACTACTTCTTCTGGCAGTTTGTTCCATATACCCACCACACTTTGTGTGAAAAGGTTACCCCTCGGATTCCTATTAAGTCTTTTCCCCTTCTCCTTAAACCTATGTCCTCTGGTTCTCGATTCCCCTACTCTGGGAAAGAGATTATGTGCATCTACCAGATCTAGCCCTCTCATGATTTTGTGCATCTCTAGAAAATCTCCCCTCATCCTCTTGCGCTACATGGAATAGAGACCCAGCCAACTCAACCTCTCCCTATAGCTCACACCCTCTAGTCCTGGCAACATCATAAATCTTTTCTGAACCCCTTCAACCTTGACAATATCTTTGGTGCCCAGAACTGAACACAATATTCTAAAAGTGGTCTCACCAACGTCTTATACAACTGCAACATGACCTCCCAACTTCTATACTCAATACTCTGACTGATAAAGGCCAAAGCACCAAAAGCCTTTTTGACCAACTTATCCACCTGCGATTCGACCTTCAAGGAACCATACACCCATACTCCTAGATCTCTATAACATTACCCAGAGGCCTACTATATACTGTGTAGGTCCTGCCCTTGTTCGACGTCCCAAAATGCAACACCTCAAGCTTCTCTGTATTAAATTCCATCAACCATTCCTCCGCCCACCTGGCCAATTGATCCAGATCCTGCTGCAATCTTTTACAACCACCTTCACTACCTGCAAAACCACTCACTTTTCTATCTTCAGCAAACATGCTAATCTTGCCCTGTATGTTCTCATCCAAATCATTGATGCAGATGACAAACAGTAACAGGCCCAGCACCGAACACTGAGGCACACCACTAGTCACAGGCCTCCAGTCCGAGAAGCAACCTTCCACCATCACCCTCTGCTTCCTTCCATGGAGCAAATTTGCTATCCGTTCAGCAATCTCTCCTTGGATCCCATACGATCTAACCTTCCAGATCAGCCTACCATGCGGAACCTTGTTGAATGCTTTACTGAATTCCATCTACACAACATCTACGGCTCTGCCCTCATCAACCTTTTGCCCTCATCAACCTATGAATTGTCGTGGCAAACTGTGAAGAGGTTGCAGAAAATATAACCTCCTTCTCCTTCTCTCCCAGGTCAAAGCCCTACTTTACCGCCTGCTCATTCAAGCTTTAACACTCCCCAGACTTGGGGTTAATGGAGGAGTAGGGTGGGAAAGGGCACTTTTGAGAGTGCCACAAACTGTTAAAATCTGTCAAACTCCCGACTGCACACTCCCACATGTTCAATTAAAGTCTGGCCCAAATATTTTAATTGCAGTTTGATGAATGATTGATGTAGTTCAGCATTATTTATTTTCTTTTTTAATTGAATACTTCTATATTTAAAAGTCTTTGGTTCATCCATTTTTTATAATATATATATTATGTACTGGACCAAGTGGACCTGTTGGGCCCAAAGCTCTCCTACATTGGTGCAACACCCTCCCCTCCCCCCCTCTCCCCTCCCCCACCCTCCCCTCCCTCCTCTCTCTCTCCCCTCTCCCTCTTCTTCCCCCTTCTCCCCCCTCCTTCTACGCCATTTCACTGTATTATTTACATTTTCTTTAATTCCTCTTTTTAAATTGTAATTTTACATTTTTTGGTATTCATTTTCATCTGATAACCATCCAGTTTATTTAAACTTTTATTCTCCTGAATACTGTTATTGTCCATTTCACAATAAACAATGTTTCTTTTTGTTTTGTCCAATCTGTTCCTTATTTCTTTACTCTACTGTTTATAAAAAATTTTTTTTTTAACAATTTGAAGTTCATGCAAAAAATAAACAGGTTTCACTTGAACAAGACTGGAACCAGTGTGGTTTCCGGAAAGCACTGTTTCAGCTTGCATTTCTCCTCTCCTGCCTATATTTTATATGCTTCAGAAACGGTTGAAAGTAATTACAACTGAACCTATTTAAAAGAATCTTGTCCATTCTGTATGTACAATTCAAGTTCATAACTGCTCCCAGTTTCTTGTACATTCAACCTCTTTTGATAGTGTCTTTAGAAATGCACTAGGCACATTGAATACACATTTAAAAGAGGTAGAGGTTTATTTACTATACAGTGCACTATGTTGATCCACTATGAAAAGAATACTACAAAACTAAATGTTCCAGCTCTCTGCCGAACTGTGACACTATTTAGGAAGCAGATATACCATTTGACTCTGATGTACAACCTTGTCACCATATAAACACATACAAAGTTACAGAGGATATTGTGTGTTCCATGCTAAGAGATACGTTATACTTCCTTCAGGGGGCTCAGGTCAGGGTTGTATTTGGACCCATAAAGATGGTGAAGTTATGGCGAGTCCGAAAACTTGTTGGTTGTAGAAGAAGTTTATTGCAGCCGCAATATTCGAATACAGAGTTAAACAACAAGGTAAAAGACAACCATCAAAAACTTACTGTCTTCTTCGAAGACTTCGCCGAACTGAACATTTCGGGCGCCAAAAGCGCACATGACCACGCTGGCCAATCAGCGATGTCGCTCTCTGGACCAATCCCCACAGTCGCGTTCACACGTGACCTCGCTGGCCAATCTGAGGGTTCGACGACCCGGACCATTCTCTATGGTCGCTACAAAGTAACAATTATTTTATAGTTTACAGTGACTATTGACTTGGAGGCCACATAGATTTCTCTTCTAGGCGAGAAATTTCCATCCATAACTTTTCAAATATGTTGAGCGTCATTAGACTTTAGACTTTAGAGATTCTGTGCGGAAACAGGCCCTTCAGCCTACTGAGTCCTTGCCGACCAGCAACCAACCTGTCCACTGGCATTATCCTACACTAGGGACAATTTACAATTTTACCCAAGCCAATTAGCCTACAAATCTATACCTTTGGAGCATGAGAGGAAACTAGAGAACCTGGAGAAAACCCACATGTCACAGGGAGAACAGTCAAAGTCCATACAGATAGCACCCCTAGTCAGGATGAAACCCAGGTCGCAGATGCTGTAAGGCAGCAACTCTACCACTGTGCCACTGCGCCACTGTGTTGCCACACCTTAATTAATGGCTTATCTAATATGAGGAATACTTCGAATGATGAGTTCACTAATGTCTGTTTGCCGATTTATTGCCTCATTTTTAAACTCTCTGTGAAGATGCCAAGGGCAGCACAGTGTCCCAGCCAGTGGAGCTGCTGCCTCACAACTCCATGATCTGGGTTCAATCCTGACTTCCAGTTCCATGTGGAGTTTATGTGTTCTCCCCAAGCCAATCACAAAGATATGTGGGGTGACAGACTAATAGGCCACTGTAAATTCGGCCCAGTGCCCCAAGATTCTGGAGGGAGTTGATAGGAATGAGGGGATACTGCAAATTGGTTATAAGGAAAATTAGCAGGATATGGGATTACTCGGTGAGCTGACACAGATTCAATGGGCTAAAATAACCACCGTCACCATCAAAAGAAATAATGCAACATACTGTACTTAGGAGGCTGAGGTGAGACTTGATAGAAGCAGATTCAATTATGAGAAACATACAACAGGTAGACAGTCAGAGCCTTTTTCCTAGGATGGAGATGTCAAAATCTAGAGGGCATAGCTTAACGTAGACATTTAGAAAGGAGATGACAATTAATTTCTTTAATCAGAGGGTGGTGAATCTGTGGAATTCATTGCCACAGATGGCTGTGGAGGCCAAGTCAATGGATATTTTTAATGCAGAGATTGACAAATTCTTGATTAGTAAGCGTGTCAGGGGTTATGGAGAAAAGGCAGGAGAATGGGGTTGAGAGGGAAAGATGGATCAGCTGTGATTGAAATAGCAGATAAGACTTGATGGGCCGAATGGCCTAATTCTGATCCTAGAACTTAATGAGCATAAACTAAAGGCGAGGGGGCAAAGATTAAAGGAGATGCGCTTGCCAAGACTTTTGCCCAGAGGGTGGTGGGTGCCTGGAATGTGCTGCCTGGGGTGGTGGTGGAGGCAGATTCAGTAGTGGCATTTGAGACTTTTGGAAAGGCACATGGATATGCAGGGGATGGAGGGCTATGGATTATTTGCAGGCAGAGGAGATTAGTTTAATTTGGCATCATATTTGGCACGGACATTGTGGGCCAAAAGGGCCTCTTCCTGTGCTGTATTGTTCTGTGTTCTATGTACAGGAATATGTTATTGGTCCTAGCAGTTGACTGTTCCTTTCCAAGCTTCAGTTTTTTTACACTACTTCTTTATTTACCCAAACCCAAAGGCAAAAACTCACTTGTCACTTGAAATCAGAAATAGTTCTGGTCAGCAGGCCAGAGAGCACCAGTAAAAGAAAAACAGGGTTACTGTTTCACCAAGTCAAGTCAATTTTATTTGTATAGCACATTTAAACGCAACCCACGTTGGCCAAAGTGCTGTACATCAGTGCAGGTACTAAAAATGAACATACAATAGCACACAAACATAACAACACAGACATAAACACTTCACAGCGCCCCCTCAGAGGGCCTCAAACGCTAGGGAATAGAAGTAGGTTTTGAGCCTGGACTTAAAGGAGTCGATGGAGGGGGCAGTTCTGATGGGGAGAGGGATGCTGTTCCACAGTCTAGGAGCTGCAACCGCAAAAGCGCGGTCACCCCTGAGCTTAAGCCTAGACCGCGGGACAGTCAGTAGCCCCAAGTCGGCCGACCTGAGGGAGTTTGAGTGGTGGGTTAGAAGATTTTTGGTATCGGAGGAGGATAAGCCCGTTTAGGGCTTTGTATGCAAATAGGAGGAGCTTGAAATCGATTCTGTACCGTACTGGGAGGCAGTGGAGTGAGGCCAGAATCAGGGTGATGTGATCCCTTTTACGGGTACTCGTCAGGAGTCTTGCTGTGGCGTTTTGGACCAATTGCAGGCGGGACAGCCTGCAGCCCACCATCCATTTAATTAGGAATTTTCCTGTTTTATATTTTTGAGAAAAGCGACGGCTGAAATTCTGCAGGAAAGTGTCCAATCAATGCTCAGACTCAGGCCCCATGCTACCCAGCCACCTTTCTGCATAAGGTGGGCCTGTGGAGCAGCAGCTTCATGAGGTGACAAGCAATCATGACGAGGACTTGTCCTCATGGGATGGCATTTAGAAGGGGTGGAGGTGGATTCATGGGAGGTGGGCTTTTAGGGAAAGACGCTCCTCAAACTGTAGAGCATCTTGGACAATACTGCTCACCCCCCCCCCCCCCCCCCCCCCCCCATGACACACTGGTCAACCTGAGGAGTACCTTCAGCAACAGACTGGTTCCACCAAGATGCAGTACAGACCGTCACAGTAGGTCCCTTTTCCCTATGGCTAGCAAACTGTACAACTCCTCCCTTCTGTCGTGGGGTAGATTAACTCCCCCACTCCCTCCCCCCCCCACCCCCCCCCACCCCCCCACCCCCCCACCCCCCCACCTCCCCAATCTTTGCACCAATCCTTTCCTCTCGCCACTTTAATTGCATGTTTCATGTATCTTGTGTTTTATGACAGTTGGCAGATCAATTTCCCTCCCGGGATAAATAAAGTTCTATCGTATCATATCGTGTCATATCATATCGCATCGTTTCATATCGTATCATATCGTACCGTATAGTCTCGTATCGTATCGTATCGTATTCTATCGTATCATTATCGTAACTGGAATCCCATGTTACCATTAATTTGCAGAGATCTTTTACCCACGTTTTGAAGATAAAACAGAAAATTCTCAACATATTCTTTTCAATTAATCAGCCATGAATGTCAGGAAAGTCTTAAATATTGGTGCTCACAAAGGGGAATTTTAGTGGTTTTCCTTTAGTGGTTGGAAGGTTTGTTAATTGAAATGTTCACGGCTTTAAATAATGATTCATTCAAGAGTGTTATGCTTACAAGGACTCAGCCACCAACTCATAGCATGAAATGCAGCAAACACCATCAAACAACACCTGCAGACAATACTCGAATCTTGACTTTTTGAGTGTAATTACATTTCTGCAAGAGTCATTGAACTTACATGATGCAATCGGAGTTTTCACAAGCAAATACAGACTGATTTTCAAAAATAATACAATATCTTTTGGTTTAAAAGATCACATTATGTCAATAGGAATAACAGGGTTTTATTACTAACTGAAATCAAATGAAAACTGCAGGTGCTGGAAATCTGAATTAATAACAGAATATACTGGTTGCACTCAGGTGGTCAGACAGCATCTAAGGGGAGACTCTACCTTTCTCTCTTTCTCTTTCCCAGTTTTGACTTGAAAAATTAACTCTGTTTCTCTTTCAAAATGTCATAAGGTCATAATTGAAAGGAGTAGAATGAGGCCATTCGGCCCATCAAGTTGATTCTGCCATTCAATCATGGCTGATCTATCTCTCCCTCCTAACCCCATTCTCCTGCCTTTTCCCCATAACCTCTGACACCAGTATTTATCAAGAATCTATCTATCTCTACCTTAAAAATATCACCCGACTTGGCCTCTACAGCCTTCTGTGGCAAAGAATTCCACAGATTCACCACCCTCTGATTACATAAATTCTCCTCATCTCCTTCTTAAAAGAACATCCTTTAATTCTGAGGCTTTAACCTCTAGTTCTAGACACTCCCACTAGTGGAAACATCCTCTCCACATCCACTCTATCCAAGCCTTTCACGATTCTGTATGTTTCAATGAGGTCCCCCCGCATTACATACCTGGTTTTGTATGCAAGTCCTCTTGAAATAAATGCTAGCATTGAGTTGGCTTTCTTTACTGCCAATTCGACTTGCAGATTACCTTTTTAGGAATCCTGCACCAGCACTCCCAAGTCCCTTTGCACCTCCGATTTCTGGATTCTCTCCCCATTTAGAAAATTGTCTATGCCTTTATTCCTACTACCAAAATGCCTGACTCCCCACTTTGCTACACTATATTCCATCTGCCACTTCACTGCACACTCTGCCAACCTGTCCAAGGCCTTCTGCTGAGTCCCTGCTTTCTCTACGCTACCTGGCCTTCCACCTATTTTCATATCATCTGCAAACTTGGCCACAAAGCCTTCTTTATCTACTTTCCAGATGCTGCCCGATCTGCTTAGCCTTTCCAGCAATTTGTGTGCTTGTTTCAAGTTTCCCGAATCTTTACTTTTTTAATTTTTATTTCCTGCAAGATCTAACAACCTATCTGGACCATAAGAAGGATCTTGCTCTGCTGCAGCTTACATTCAGAGACATAGCGTCATAAAGGCTTACAGCATTGAAACCAGCCATTTGGCGTAACTCATCCACACTGAACAGTGGGCATGCTTTTGTAACAATAACATTTCATAGTACAAAGAACAGTACAGTTAAAAAGCAGGCTATTCAACCCATAAAGTCTGTGCCAAACATAATGCCAAATAAAACTAATCTCCTTTTCCTGCAGGTAATCCATATCAATGGTGCAATGGTACTTTATTGTCAAATGTACCTCAGTATCGTGAAATGACTTTTGTCCAAACATTCCCTGCATACATACCCATGTGCCTATCTGAAAGCCTCCTAAATGCTACTACCATATCTGCCTCCTCCACAACCCCTGTTAGCGTGTTCCAGACGGACACCACTCTATGTAAAAACTTGTCCTGCACATCTTCTTTAAACTTTGCCCCTCTCATTAAGGCTATGACCCCTAGTCTTTGACATTTCACTCTGTGAAAACAGTTCTGACTGTTTACCCTATCTACTCTGCACCGCATCATTTCATATACGACTACCACATCTTCCCTCAATGTCCAGTGTTCAAGAGAAAACAATCTATATTTGTCCAACTTCTCTTTGTATGTAATACCCTCTAATCCAAGCAGGAGTCTAATGAGCATTTCCTGCATCCCCTCCAAAGCCTCCACATCCTTCCTGTAATGCGGTGACCAGAACAGCACACAATGCAGTCCCTAGCCTTCTATGCTTATGTGATGCAACTGCTCATCTAAACAGCCCTAAAATGCTGCCAGCAATCCAATTTCAATGCTATCCACAGCAATCTGTTTATGACTCTTTTGTCATGTGTGGCGATAAGGTTTCATCTTCATAAGCAGGGATGACACCATCCACTGGAACCTTTAACGTTATGACGTGATAAACCTTCCACTCTACCATTACCATCAAGTCAGGGACAACAGGCCTGGTGCAATGAGAGAGAGAAGAGCATGGCAGGAGCAATGCCAATTGTACCTATAAGTGGGGTGCCTAACAAGAGATTAGTTTCCTGAACTCTCCTCTGAACAACACCTTATCTGGAACAGTCATGTGTATGGTGCAGCTGCAGGAGGAGGTCAAAGAGTAACCTGAGTACATGGCTTATCTCCTGAATCCCCCAAGCCTTTCTACCACTTACAGCATGTAGACCAAGTTATGTTATGGACAGACGTGACTGGTGTTATATACGGTGGATGTATGTGTAGATTGGTAGGAAAAACAGAAATAAAGAAACATAGAAACATAGAACTCCTCCTCTCCCTGGGGGACTCCTTTGCTGTTAAACAGGGATAGAAACTTAGAAAATAGGTGCAGGAGGAGGCCATTTGGCCCTTCGAGCTAGCACCACCATTCATTGTGATCATGGCTGATCATCCACACTCAGTAACCCGTGCCTGCCTTCTCCCCATATCCCTTGATTCCACTAGCCCCTAGAGCTCTATCTAACACTATTTTAAATTCATCCAGTGAATTGGCCTCCACTGCCTTCTGTGGCAGGGAATTCCACAAATTCACAACTCTCTTGGCGCAAAAGTTTTTTCTCATCTCAGTGTTAAATGGCCTCCCTTTATTCTAAGACTGTGTCCCCTGGTTCTGGACTCCCCCAACATTGGGAACATTTTTCCTGCATCTAGCTTGTCCAGTCCAGTTCCAAGCCCAGTCTTTCCAATATTTCCTCATATAACAGACCCGCCATCCCGGGGATTAACCTCGTGAACCTATGCTGCACTGCCTTAATAGCAAGGATGTCCTTCCTCAAATTAGGAGACCAAAACTGCACATAATACTCCAGATATGGTCTCACCAGGGCCATGTACAACTGCAGAAGGACCTCTTTACCCCTCTACTCAAATCAAATACCCAGCGTCCTTGGCTGGGGGCTATGTAACCAAGAATCACTGTTTTAGAATATGGGGTAAGACCAAACTAATGGCCATTGTCATCAGAAGGAAAAAAAATCAAGTTCTCCTCTAGATAACACACCATCATTCTGACTTAGAAAGATATTCACTTTCACCGGGTCTAAATTTTGGAACTCCCCACCCAATCACAGTGTGGGTGTGCCTTTACCACAAGGACTGAGCAATTCAAGCAGGCAGCTAATCTCCACCTCCTCAACAGCAACTAGGCGTGGACAACATCTGGCGGCCTTGCGAGTGACACCCACATACCAGTAGTGAATAAAAAATCCCTTTAACCAAGGAAGTTAGTGAACTTCCAATTTCGAGAATTAACTGTGGTTAGTGTGGGATGTTTATGAAAATATGTTAAGGATTGAAAGTAAAGAAATATTTTGAGAGTCAGTACATTTCTGCATAAAGTGTTTCAGTATAGATATCATTGTGAAAAAGGGAGATGGATTGGATTTCAACATGGATCCATGTAGTTGCATTCAATTGATAACAATTGGTCACATGTGGAATATTGATTTATTTAACTGCATTCCCTCTCTCTCCGTTCCTCCCCCACCCAAGTCGCACTAGCTTCTCGTTTTCACCCAACAAACAGCTAACATAGGCCTGTTTCCTTTATCAATGTTACTTTTTTGCATATCTTTGTTCTATACCTCTCTGCATTATCATGTATATCACTCGTTTCACTTTCCCGTGACTTTCAGTCCAAAGAAGGGTCTTGACCCGAAACCCTACCCATTCCTTCTCTCCAGAGATGCTGCCTGTCCCGTTGAGTTACTCCAGCTCTTCGGTTTAAAACAGCATCTGCAGTCACTGAAAGGAAGCATGCAGGTACAGCAGGCAGTGAAGAAAGCCAATGGAATGTTGGCCTTCATAACAAGGGGAGTTGAGTATAGGAGCAAAGAGGTCCTTCTGCAGTTGTACAGGGCCCTAGTGAGACCGCACCTGGAGTACTGTGTGCAGTTTTGGTCTCCAAATTTGAGGAAGGATATTCTTGCTATTGAGGGCATGCAGCGTAGGTTTACTAGGTTAATTCCCGGAATGGCGGGACTGTCATATGTTGAAAGACTGGAAAGCCTAGGCTTGTATACACTGGAATTTAGAAGGATGAGAGGAGATCTTATCGAAACGTATAAGATTATTAAGGGGTTGGACACGTTAGAGGCAGGAAACATGTTCCCAATGTTGGGGGAGTCCAGAACAAGGGGCCATAGTTTAAGAATAAGGGGTAGGCCATTTAGAACTGAGATGAGGAAAAGCTTTTTCAGTCAGAGAGTTGTGAATCTGTGGAATTCTCTGCCTCAGAAGGCAGTGGAGGCCAATTCTCTGAATGCATTCAAGAGAGAGCTAGATAGAGCTCTTAAGGATAGCGGAGTCAGGGGGTATGGGGAGAAGGCAAGAACGGGGTACTGATTGAGAATGATCAGCCATGATCACATTGAATGGCGGTGCTGGCTCGAAGGGCCGAATGGCCTCCTCCTGCATCTATTGTCTATTGTCTATTGTCTTTTGTTCCTTCCTACACATGTGGACCCCATCTCATGATAGATTTCATCATTCACAAAATGCACGGCAGTTACTCATCTCAGCTACTCCATCAGCACCTTCCAAACACATGATTTCCACTTCCATGAAAGACAAGGGTAGCTGAAGCATTGGAACAGCAGATTTCCTTCCAAGCCATACACCATCCTGATGTGGAAATATATTGGATTTCCATCGTTAGCTGGGGTCTATATACTGGAACTCTCTACTCAACTGCATTGTGGAAGTACCTTTATGAGAGAGATTACAATGCTTCAAGAAGCCAGATTACCACCACCTTAAATGGAAATAAATGCTGGTCTTGTTAACTACACTCATGTCTAAAACAATGAATAAATCAAATAAAGAAAACCACATTTTATATTTGGCATGATCATCCAGCACTGAAATACTTCAGTAACAACATTATCATCAGAAAGTGAGCAACAGCTATCTGCATTACTTCTTTTGGGAATGATGCTTTTGGGTTTTGGAGACAACTGGGTATCATTTTATAAAACTTCAATTTAATGACCCAACCTTCTCTGCCTGGAGGTTCTAAGAGCAGTCAGTGCCTTTGGACCCATCCCTAAATATGTCTCAGTGCCTTCAGAAGGTGAAAGGAATGAAGACTTGGCCACCATTGGGAATATTGTGTCAAATTGTGACACTAGCTTTAGGAGATGTTAAATGTTTGGAGAGGATGAAGAGGAGGTTCGCCACAATAATGTCCTGGCGGTGGCACTGGGCCTGTGATGTAAGGGTCAGCTCACCTCTCAGGGCTGCTGGCACCTACCAGCACCGCCTGGTCGCTCCATATAGCTCCACATAGCTGCTGCTCCATATAGCTGCTGCAGGCCGCGCCCCATCTATTTGCTCGTCCATCTATTTGCTCGTCCATCTATTTGCTCGTCCAACTTCTGTGGGGCTTCAAGCTGCATGTGATCGATGCATTCACTCGATTGCTGTCATTCTGTGGTTCTGTGAATTTCAACAGCTACTTAAATAGGGAGGTGAATTTTTGAGTTTGGAATATCCTTGCAAATAGATCAGTATCTATCCCTTGGATGAGGACATTTCTAGTGCAACTGAACACCTGTGCCATTTGTAAATAAATCAGAAATTGAATGTCTGTAAATGTCAATGTTTGTAATCTGAATGAGGCAAAAATAGTTTGTTTTGATATCTGAATAATGTCCGTGTCTTGTACTTTTTCTTCAAAGATATGCAGCGTCATGGCTCAGAACGTCATGGTCATGGGTCTGAAGAAGGGTCTTGACCCGAAACGTCACCCATTCCTTCTCTCCTGAGATGCTGCCTGTCCCGCTGAGTTACTCCAGCTTTTTGTGTTTATCTTTGGTTTAAACCAGCAGTTCCTTCCAACACATGCTTCTTCTTAATATTTATTGGCTCTTCTGAATAAGGTTTGTAAAACATAGGTCTGTAACTCTTTCCCACAGTTAAAGTATCGCGAGATAATGCACATTTTCTTACTTGATGATCTCATTAAGTGTTAACCAGACGCAGGGGATTACCCCGGGCAGCAGTGGTAAACTGTACCTTGGACTCTCCCATTGTCAAGACAGTGGGTTGACAAACTAATTGGGACATTGAGGTGACAGATGACTGCATTCCACAGTCCAATTCAGATCACTTCTCAGAAACATTCTTATTAGGACTTTGAGCAATTAAAAAAAAAATTTGGATAGACTGAGAAGCTGAAGAATTGCATTTCATTTTATTACAATAAAGCCCACTGAAACATTTAGAAAAATCAGAGCTTTGTTTTAATTTTTAATTTTTTTAACGTACAAATGCTGCTAATCTAAAGCCTTTGTAACAACAGTTCAGGATTTTCTCCTATCAGCTTTCAAAAACAAAAAAGAAAAGAAAAATACAAATTCCTAATAAGGTGATTAATTCAGAACATAATATACAGTTACTTTAAAAGTTAACAGTTTTGTGAATTTGTTTTAGTTAGCAGAAGCACAAAAGTTGTTCAGAACTGTGGTACCATCAATGAAATCTTGTACAGGACTTTAACCAATTAAAAGATACAGAGGTTGGAATATGCTGGCGTGCAGTTACACCAATGCGGCAGAACCATCTTTAAAGCACTCTGGTAAAGATAAAGCCACTGGTAAGATTCTCTAAAGGGCAGTGATGAAATCCAGCGTATAAGGTCTCAAACATAAACAGTTGAGCAGCACAGAAATAAGATAATCCAATGTTAATTGTACACATGGGAATAGAAATGAATCTGGAATAACTTCTACATTATTCCACAATCTAGAAAAGGTTGCATCACATGCAGGTTTTCAAACTTTACAACTCCTCCCCCTCTGTCATGGGGTAGACTGAGACTGACTCCCCTCCCTTCCCCCCTCCTCTCCATTCTTTGCCCATCCCCAATCCTTTCCACTCGTCACTTTAATTTCATGCTTCATGTATTTTGTGTTGTTATGACTGTTGGCAGATTAATTTCCATCTTGGGATAAATAAAGTTCTATCATATCGTACCTTATCGTATCGTATCTTATCGTAGGTTTCTCCGAATGGGTCAAAGGGTGTCAGTGAATATGAAAGGGATGATGAACAATCCTAAAGGTTAGGTCCCTGGGCAACAGAAGGCAAACTTGAGAAGTTAAGACACAGAATTAAAGAGATGTATTGAGAGGTTTCTAATAAGACAGCCCATCAGCTTTGCATACAAAGCAGATGTTCAGGAGATATACAATTCACCACCAGAATAAATTCTGTTCTAAGTCACATACCACCAGCATCCACAAAGACTCTTCACACCCCTGCAACAGTCTGTTCGAACTCCTTCCATCGGGCAGACGATACAAGGCCTTCTACGCCCGCACCTCCAGACTCAGGAACAGCTTCATCCCCAGGGCCATAGCTGCTATGAACCGGTCCTGCTGAGCTGGATGGCCACAACGCATAGATCAACTTGCACTTTACCCTGTCTAAAAACTGTTACAATTGTTTCGTTTCGTTGGGTTGCTGTTAATTACTTAAATTATTGCATCGTATGGGAGGCGCATTCCCAATCTCGTTGTACCCCTGGGTACAATGACAATAAAGATATATTGTATTGTATTGTATTGTATCCTGGCTTGGAAATATATTTCTCTTCCTTCATCAACAATAAATCCTGAATCTCCCTAGTCAACAGTACCGTGGAAGTACCTTCATCAGAAGGACTGCAGATGTTCATGATGTTTAACAACTTCCTACGACCTTCTCAGGTGCAATTGTGATGGGAAGTAAATGCTGACTTTCACAGCAATGCCAATATTCCAAAAATATAAATAAACAAGCTGGTAGCTTTAAAAGGTTTGTGGATGATTAAAGGAGATCCAGATCACACAAAATCCATATAGACCAGATTACCGTGGAATTGAAAGCAAATATTGAACACCATTTGAGGCCAGTAACCAAGGAGAATTCTTTATCCCAAAAATATATTTCTGGGAGCAATTTGGATTCAATAATGACTGGATATGGTGTCACCATGCTAATGCAGGCTGAATCAGCCAGGGGCATGGTCAAATCTAGTCAGGACATCAATACCACACTTTCATCATTTCCTTCCCCACAGAATGTTCCAGCATCATCTGATATTCAATCAAAACCAACTTGCCTAAATTGACTTAAAACGAGGTGCTGAGCTTTTCTAAAATAAGAGATAAAAAGTACAACACTGAGCTAGAAACAAAGTCCACCACAGCAAGTCATTTATAGTCTCTTTCTAGCTGACTGAGACGGTACCAGTTTCTTTTGTTTTGAATAAATACATGTTATGCAAAAGTGGAAAATGTATTTTTTAAGGTTATGATTATAATCTGTAATGCTTTGAGTAAAGGTTAGACATTAGTTTTGATGAAGAATATTGCACAAGGTGATCCCTCTCATGTGGCAAGGAGGATTGGCACATGATACTTGATCTTTACACTCTTAGGCTCAGAGATACAAAGTGAATAACCAGCATCACGGGAGGGGATAAATGAGCCATTATCCAGATGGGTGTTCAAAGTCTGCCGTCCTCACCCTGTTATTTTTATTCATCAAGTGGCCAGAAAACAGTTTATGGATTTACACATAACAAGTCATGCCCACACATGCACTTGAAGTCTTATAGAGATGAAACGAAGCTCTGTAGTAGATCAGGTGGATAATGTTACTGTGTAGGAAGGAACTGCAGATGCTGTGGACACACAAAGCTGGAGTAACTCAGCAGGTCAGACATCATCTCTGGAGAAAAGGAATAGGTGACGTTTTGGGTCGAGGCCATTCTTCAGACTGAGAGTCAGAGGAAAGGGAAACGAGAGATATAGACAGTAAAATGGAGAGATATAGAACAAATGAATGAAGGACATGCAAAAAAGTAACAATGATAATGGAAACAGGCCATTGTTTGCTGTGGGCTAGATGAAAATGAGTTGTTGCTGCCTGCGTTGGAAATTTAAGGATATTTTGAAAAAGTGAACTTAGGGTTCTGTTTTAAAACTGGCTGGGCGAATGCTAAGAAAATACATCTCCACAAACAATATGGCAAGATAATGGCAAGACCCTTAACGGTATTGATGTACAGAGGAATCTTGGCATCCACGTCCATAACTCCCTGAAAGTGGCAGCACAAATAGACAGTGGTAAAGAAGGCGAATGATATTGGTCGGGAAGTGAGTATAAGAGTCAAGAGGCTATGAAGCATGATAGGACTTTAGTTAGGTTGCATTTGGAGTTTTACAGTCAATTCTGTTTGCTCCAAATCAGGAAGGGTGGGGAAGCTTCGGAGAGGGTGCCAACGAGGTTTATCGGAATGATGCATGGATCGAAACATAGAAACATAGAAAACATACAAAACATAGACACATAGGTGCAGGAGGAGGCCATTCAGGCCTTCGAGCCAGCACCATCATTCAATATGATCATCTAAAATCAGTACCCCATTCTTGCTTTTTCCTCCTATCCTTCGATTCCTTTAGCCCTAAGAGCTATATCTAACTCTCTCGAAAACATCCAGTGAATTGGCCTCCTGTGTCAGAGAATTCCACAGATTCACAGACTCTCTAGGTGAAAAAGTTTTTCCTTATCTCAGTCCTAAATGGCCTACCCCTTATTCTTAAACTGTGACCCCCTGATTCTGGACTCCCCCAACATGGGGAACATTTTTCCTGCATCTACCCTGTCCAATCCTTTAAGAATTTTATATGTTTCTATAAGATCCCCTCTCATCCTTCCAAATTCCAATGAATACAAGCCCAGCTGACCCATTCTTTCATCTTATGTCAGTCCCGCCATCCTGGGAATTAACCTGGTGAACCTACGCTGCGCTCCCTCAATAGCAATAATGTCCTTCCACAAATTAGGGGACCAAATTTGCACACAATACACCAGAGAGGTCTCACCAGGGCCCTGTACAACTGCAGTAGGATCTCCTTGCTCCTAAACTCAAATCCTCTCGCAATGAAGCCCAACATGCCATTAGCTTTCTTCACTGCCTGCTGTACCTGCATGCTTACTTTCAGTGACTGATGTACAAGGCCACCCAGGTCTCCATGCACCTCCCCTTTTCCTAACCTGACACCATTCAGATAATAATCTGCCCACTCACCCAACCTATCCATGTCACCCTGCAGCCTCATAGCATCCTCATCGCAGCTCACACTGCCACCCAACTTTGTGCCATCCGCAAACTTGGAGATGTCACATTTAATTCCCTCATCTAAATCGTTAATATATATTGTAAACAACTGGGGTCCCAGCACCAAGCCTTGCGGCACCCCACTAGTGGCTTCCGGCCGTTCTAAAAAGGACCCGTTAATTCCTACTCTTTGCTTCCTGTTTGCCAACCAGTTCTCTATCTATTTCCCTACCCCAATACCATGCGCTCTAATTTTGCACACTAATCTCTTGTGTGGGACATCGTCAAAGGCTTTTTGAAAGTCCAGATATACCACATCCACTGACGCTCCCTTATCCATTCTACTTGTTACATCCTCATAAGTACACACACATAAGCATATTAGCCACACAGAGATATTGGACAGACTTGGATTGTTTTCACTGCAACCCTGGTGGTTGAGGGGGAGACCTGACAGAAGTAGATTAAACATGTGAGGCATGGATAGAGTAAACAGTCATAACCTTTTTATCAGGATGGAAATATAAAATACCACAGGGCATAGATGGAGAGAGGGGCAAAGTTTAGAGATGTGCAGGGCAAATTTCTTACACAGAGGTTGGGGTACGCCTGGAACGCACTGCCAGGGGCAGTGGTGAAGAAAAATTATAGTGGCATCAAAGAGACTTATCAATGGGTCATACGCAAACTGGAGGAACAGCACTTCATATTTCACTTGGATAGCTTACAACCCAATAATATGAATATTGAATTCTCCAATTTTAGGTACTAACCTTCCCTCTCCCTTCTCCCACAACCCCCTCCCCCTTCTCCTCTTTGTCCCACCGGGACTCGCACCTATTTCTTCCCTCCCCATTTACCATTTGCAGCTCTTCAAATGTTTACTCGCATCTTCGATCTTTTCACCTCTAGCCTTTTCCAACCATCTACCTATCACACTCTCCCTTCACCTGCATCAACCTGTCACTTGTCAGGCTTTGTCTTGCTGCTCCTCTCTTCCAACTTTCTTTGCTCCCTACAATCAGTCTGAAGAGGGGTCCCGACCCGACACACCACCTATCCACATTCTCCAGAGATGCTGCCTGACCTGCTAAATTACTCCAACATTTTGTGTCTTTTTTTGTAAATCAGCATCTGCAGTTGCTTGTTTCTACTTTTGGATATGCACGTGGATATGCAGGGTATGAAGGATATGGATTATGTGCTGGCAGATAAGAGTTGGTCTTGGCATCATGTTCGGCACAGACATTGTGAGCTGAAAGCTATGCCTCAGGGTTGAAGACTGGGAGTGAAGAATAAATTGGAGACACAAGAAACTGCAGATGCTGAAATCTTGAGCAAAACATAAACTGCTGGAGTAACTCATGTAACATCTGTGGAGGGAATAGTCAGGCAATGTTTTGGGTCGGGACCATTCTTCAGAAGAATAAACTTGGAATTAGTAAATGATTGATATAAACGGATGCTTGATGTTTGGCACAGACTTGGTGGGTGGAAGGGCTTGTTTCTGTGCTGCATAACTCTACGATCTCCATGACTAGCCCATTGTTAATCTTCCATTTGCCTACAATGACCTGGTCACAGCAGGATACCAGATTGCATTCCACAACTGTAATCATCTCCCATAATGGCAGGGAAGTAATTCTGACTAATTTTTCTTTTGTATAACTTTCAGCAGTTCTTACAAAAAAAAAGCCCTAAGTTAGCTGGTCAGCGTCTTAGAGACATAAAATTCTGGAGTGGACAAATCATTAGAGGAATAGATCAGGTGGATGCACGGAGTCTCTTGCCCAGAGTAGGGGATTCAAGAACCAGAGGACATAGTTTTAAGGTGAGGGGGGAAAGATTTACTAGGAACCGGAGGGGCAATTTTTTCACACAAAGGGTGGTGAGTGTATGGAACGAGCAGCTGGAGGAGGTAGTTGAGACAGGTACTGTCGCAACTGTTAAGAAAAATGTAGACAGGTACATGGATAGGACAGGTTTATAGGGATAGGGGCTAAACATAGGCAGATGGGACTAGTGTAGAGGGGACATGGTGGCCGATGTGGGCAAGTTGCATGAAAGGGCCTGTTTCAACGCTGTAAGAATCTATGACTATAATTCAACAGGTCAGGCAGCATTCCTGGAGAACATGGATAGCTGACATTTCAGGTCAGGACCCTTCTTCAGACTGAATTATTCCACTACGCAGAGCCAAGGAAATGCACAATTTTTCTAATTGGCTTGAATCTGAATCTGAATAGTCAGATTGGCCATTTTGATGGTATGCATAGACGAATATGCCATTGGCATGCGCCAACTAGGAGAACAAGTGAAGAATGGCATGGGCAAAGCACTGGAAGATGGACTTTGCCCCTGGAGTTTAAGTAACGTAACAGACAGAGACTAGAAATGAGCAAAATTAACGATTTGAGCAAAAGGTATGAAATGGCCAGAATGGATTTCTGCTCAGTGTTCCCACAAAAGAACATTAGATGAGGAGCTAAAATTATTTCTCTGCCTGAATAACTTAACCCACCAACCTATTGATTACAATTATGTATTAAAATAGGTTTTCAGCTTTTTATCAGATGAAATGTTAAGTAGCCGGATCGATGACTCACCCGGGATGGCCTTTTGTGCACCAATGTTTTAATGTAAATGATAAAATATTTCAAAGAGCACACTTAGCTTGATTAGCATGCAATTTACATTATACAGCTCTTCTCTCTGGACATGAACATTAAACAAGCAGGTGAAGTTGCTTCAAGCATTCTTGAACTTAAGTGTAAACGCAGCACGGTGGCACAGCAGTAGAGTTGCTGTCTTTCAGCGCTTGCAGCGCTGGAGATCCAGGTTCGATCCCGACTACGGGTGCTGTCTGTATGGAGTTTGTACATTCTCCCCATGACCTGCGTGGGTTTTCTCTGAGATCTTTGGTTTCCTCCCACACTTCAAAGGTGTACAGGTTTGTAGGTTAATTGGCTTGGTAAATGTAAAAATTGGCACTAGTGTGTGTAGGATAGTGTTAATATGCGGGGATCGCTGGTTGACACAGACCCAGTGGGTCGAAGGACCTGTTTCCATGCTGTATCTCTAAACTAAACCACATTTTGTGTAAGCTTTGTTTGACTGATTTTTCAGAGAGTAACTGAATACATTGATAAGGAAGTGGACAGACTGGATTGCAAACACTGATGCCCCTGAAGTGTGTAACATCTGAGGAATCAACACATTTTGTACATGGGCAGAACAGTGGCACAGCTCCAGGAACTCACTTGTAATCCTGACCTTGGGTGCTGTCTGTGTGGAGCTTGCACGTACACTCTGTAGGTTTCTCCAGTTGATCCCACTTCCAAAAGGCTTGCAGGTTGGCAGGTTAATTGGTCTCTAAGCTGTTCCTCGTGTGCAAGTGAGTGGTAGAATTGATAGAGGGTGGGGAGGATGGCTGGTTAAGGGAGCAGTGGGAGAATACTATGGGAATAGAGCAGATAGGTGCTAGTTTGTTGGTTCACACTTGGTGGGCTCAATAGTCTGTTTCACTGTCTATGACTCCATCTGGATTGGCTACATTGAACATGTAATGTGCATTCAAAAGATTCAGTGGGACTGTTAGGTATGGCAAGGATGGTCTTCCAAAGGAAGTCAAAAAAAGAAAAAGGTCTATCATAGCACTAATGACAGCATCATCTGTGGAACAGCCACCAAGGACAGGTTACATTATACACTACCTGAAAAATGGTTCACAGTTCCAAGTGTCACCTCGTGGGCATTAGCTCTTAGGGCTAATGGAATCAAGGGGTTTGGGGGAGAAAGCAGGAACAGGATACTGATTTTGGATGATCAGCCATGATCATATTGAATGGCAGTGCTGACTCGAAGGATCGAATAGCCTACTCTTGCACCTATTTTCTATGTTTCTATGGAACAAAGGAATTAGTGTAAGACATGTTTGCTCTCTGATGTTAATATACAGCCAAGTCACCAGCCTGACACATGTGGCCATACTCAATGGCCTTACTTGAAAAAATAATTCAGAGAAATGAAGTGTAGGATGGTGCTGGTTGCCATGGACTCAGGGCTTGTTTCCATGCTGTATCTCTAAAGTCTAAAGTCTAAAGTTTAAAGTCTAAAGTGAATGTCAGGTTAAAAAAAAGGGATAAAGCAATCAGATGCAAAATTAGGGGAGCTCTTTCAAGAGTGAAGTTTGCTGTCGAGCCAATGTTTAGGCCGTATCTGGGACTGTCTGTCTTGTGCACGTGTCAATAAAGGGAAGGTATTGAAGGAAAAATGATCAGGATTATATCCTGAATCAGATCTTGAGGGAAATTTAAAACAACCTGAATAATGTAGGTTAATTGACCGGGTAAATGTAAAAATTGTCCCTAGTGTGTGTAGGAAAGTGTTAATGTGCGGGGATCGCTGGGCGGCGCGGACTTGGTGGGCCGAAAGGGCCTGTTTCCGTGCTGTATCTCTAAATCTAAATCTAAAATCTAAAAATATTTTCTATGTGAATTCAGAAAATAATTAATGGTGTTATTCCAAACAATGAAAGAAGCAGACATGGCAGTTACCTCCCATTATTTCTGGGTGTGTTTGAGACAAACTTAAGGTTAGCAGAAGATTTATACGGGGGAAATTCGAAAAAATATTTTTCATTTGAATGGTTTGCTACAGATGGTGACGGATGTTAAATCAATTACAGCATGCAAATTCAAGATAATAGGTTAATAGAAATGAAGTCGGTGATAAAGTGGGAACATTGGGTATATTTCTGAAGAATGGAGGCTAATGTCTAATGACCTGTTTTAATGTGAGCTCTTTAAAAAGAGACGTCATTCAGTGAAGGAAAGAAATGATTGAGTACCTTCTGTCAGAAAAATCACTATATCTTGCTATGGAGGGCGTGCAGCGTAGGTTCACTAGGTTAATTCCCGGAATGGCGGGACTGTCGTATGTTGAAAGGCTGGAGCGATTGGGCTTGTATACACTGGAATTTAGAAGGATGAGGGGGGATCTTATTGAAACATATAAGATAATTAGGGGATTGGACACATTAGAGGCAGGAAACATGTTCCCAATGTTGGGGGAGTCCAGAACAAGGGGCCACAGTTTAAGAATAAGGGGTAGGCCATTTAGAACGGAGATGAGGAAGAACTTTTTCAGTCAGCGAGTGGTGAAGGTGTGGAATTCTCTGCCTCAGAAGGCAGTGGAGGCCAGTTCGTTGGATGCTTTCAAGAGAGAGCTGGATAGAGCTCTTAAGGATAGCGGAGTGAGGGGGTATGGGGAGAAGGCAGGAACGGGGTACTGATTGAGAGTGATCAGCCATGATCGCATTGAATGGCGGTGCTTGCTCGAAGGGCTGAATGGCCTACTCCTGCACCTATTGTCTATTGTCTATTGTCTATTGTCTATCTCTGAGTAGATTTGAACGTCTGATAATTTTGGAGAACATTCTGAAAGCTGAAACAATCTCTGCCCAGCTCTTTCTTGGTCATCCAATTTCCTCTCTGTGTAACAACCATTAAAACACAAGACACAAGCGAAGGGATTAGCTCGCAGAGAGCCATTAAATGATCGTGTTGAATGTCACAAGAGAGGAATCCGGCTGAACAGCATTATCAATTGCATAAAACAACCAATTTCTGAAAGCAGTTCACCTTTTAGCTTTTCTGGGATGTGTAAAATGCAGAGATGAGAATAACTTGTGAACAAGATGTTCGCAACTGCTTTTGGCTTCTTTTTTAAGCAGCCCTTGTTATTATTGATTAGTACGGGTGTCAAGTGTTATGGGGAGAAGGCGGGAGAATAGGGTTAGGAGAAAGCGATAGATCAGCCATGATTGAATGAAAGAGTAAACTTGATGGGCTGAATGGTCTCATTCTGCTCCTATCACTTGTGATCTTATGATTATAAATAATAATTTAGAATAATGTCTGAAGAAGGGTCCTGACCTGAAAATTCAACTATCCATTTTCTCCAGAGATGCAGCCCGACCCGTTGAATTACTCTAGCATTTTGTGTCTATCTTTGGTATAAACCAGCATCTGCAGTTCCTGTTATCATATTAATATAAATGCCTTTTCCTGTGTTTCCACTTATTCCTCTTTTTTTTTAACTGATTTCACATTGACAATTTTTCTACCTGTTTGCAGCTAACTAAAATGTCTTTGTGCAATACTAACTGCACAGGACAGTTTACCGATTACATTTGAGTTTGCAGCCTCAAGAAGCAGACATTTTGCAGCTGACAGATGGGGAAGAACACGGTCCTATCAGGGCCAATGTCTGATTGGGTCCTGACCTATCGATTATTTAGGGTTAGTGGAATGTATTTTTAAGAACTTTTGAACAGCTTACGCCTTTTCTTTGAAATCCGACACATTTCATCTGCTCCATTGCGAAATCTCAAGATATGCCTACTCTGAAGAAGGTCTCTGATGCATTCCCTACCACATCTCCAGTTTCCGTCTCCCCTGACTCTCAGTCTGAAGAAGGCTCTCAACCCAAAATGTCATCCACTCCTTCTCTCCAGAGATGCTGTCTGTCCCTTTGAGTTACTCCAGCATTTTGTGTCTATCTTCCCCACTGGAAGTTATGTTCTGATCAGCTTCATGTACATCAGAAGGTGATACTGTTATCACACATGAATACTGTTACCTCTATCTTTAACAACAATACCACTCAGTAGCCTTGGCGACATCCCAATGACAGGCCTGGCTCGCGTGCCGCAGAATCCGAGATGCGTTGCGCAGCGGCAGGAGGCTCCCGAGTTGAGCCGCAGAGCCAAATGTCCCAGTGAGCGGGCTGCCGAGAGTGAGGAGGGTCCCTCGAGCAACCGCCAAGAGTGAAGAGGGCCACCGCGAGTGAGAAGGGACCTGCTCACCCGCTGAGAGATCGAGTGCGAGGAGGGACCTGATCTGCGGAGAACGGGGACGTCTGCCATGAGCAAACGGCAAGAACATAGGGGGACCCGCACCACTGAGAGCATGGCGGGCTGCCGAGAGCCGATAAGACTGTTCAATTAACATTTTGTCTCTTTCTCGGCACGAGGAATGTGGCGACTCTTTATGTACTTCTTAACCATTGTCACTTGTATGATTTTACTGGGTCGTCTGCAAAACAAAGCATTTCACTGTACCTCGGTGCATGTGACAATAAAGCATCATTGAATCATTAATATTGCCTTTAATAAATGTCTCTTTATCAAAATCTCAAAGTCAAAGTCTCTTACAAAAATCACAATTTTACTCAGGCAAAATTGTGCATGTACGCAGGCGAAATTGTACGTGTCTCTACAAACATGTTTTCAGCAGTTGTCATGTAATTGTATCAAGACCACAAAATCCCTGTCAGCTTCTTGATGCAAGAGCTTATTTATGTAGCTGGGCTGGGCAGAACTTCTGACGATTAATTTAGAGGACTGGAAATTTATGGGCATTGCTTTTCTAAATTTCCACATTAGAATCACGCCTGAACATGTTCTAAACCACAGCAAGTGCAGGCACATTTCCCAGGAGGGATCACTAAATAGTGCTGAGGATCTGGGTGATGTTCTCCTCATTATTCCAATTATAATGCTCACACTGGCAATCCAGCTGAGATCAGCTAACTCAGCATTCATTACCACACGAGGACTTTCGGCAAGACTTACAGAATAAGAATCAAGTGTAGAACCCATGCTAATTGTCCCCTCTGTAGCCTAGAATTGTTAAGATCATCAGCTGTAAGAAGACTAGAGATTGAGCCTTCATTTCCCTGAACAATTTTACTAATAGATCCGTTAAGAAAGGTCAGAATGTACTTGCATGAATAAATTAACCAAGTATTTTGGGGGGAAATGGTGAATGGCGATGATATAGAACATACAACTGTACGGGAACAGGCCCAACAGCCCACAATGTTCATGCCAAACATGATGACAAGTTAAAATATTATCTGCCTGCATGTGATCTGTATCATTCCATTCCCTGTATATCTATTTGTTATCTAAAGGTTTCTTAAATGCCACTGCTATATCTGCCTCCATCACCACCCCTGGTAGTGCGTTCCAGACACCCACCATTCTCTGTGTAAAACCCTTGCTCTGCACATCTCCTTTAAACTTTGCCCCTCTAACCTTAAAGCGATGCCCTCTTGCCCTTGACATTACCACCTTATGAAAAAGGTTCTGACTGTCTATCCTATCTCTCATAAGTCTATATACTTATACATCAGGTCTTCCCTCAACCTTCAACATTTCCAGAGAAAACAATCCAAGTTTGCCCATCCTCTCCTAATAAGTACCAGCCTCAGACCCAGTCAGCATTCTGGTAAACCACTTCTGCACTTTCACTTAAACTTCACATCCTTCTTGTAATGGTGTGACAAGAACTGTACACAATGTCCCAAATGGGCCCAACCAACCTCCTATAATACTGCAACACTACTTCCTGACTCTTATACTCAATGGCCCAGCCGACGAAGGCAAAGATACAAGATACCTTCTTTACTACACCATCTACTTGTGTTGCCACTTTCAGGCTCCTCTGGACTTGGATCCCGAGATCCTTCTGTTTATTAATGTTATTAGGGGTCTTTCCATTAACTGCAACACCTGACTCTTGCACGGATTAAACTCCCTCTGTCATTTCTCTGCCCATTTCAATGGGCTATAGATCAGCCTGCAGCTGATTTTGATCCCACTGTCCACTTTGACATCTCTCCTCACTGTCTGCATCTCCACAAATGTTGGCGTAGTGTACAAACCTATTAGCCAATCCATTTACATTTACATCCAAGTCATTTATATTTAGAACAGCGGTCCCACCACAGACCCCTGTGGAACTCCATTGATCTCAGACCTTTTCCCATCATGAGATACACCAGGCTCTGTGGTTTGCAAGTATGTTAAAATGACTGCACAACCTTTCTTTCTATCAAAGGTAACAAGAGACAAAATTGGTCAGGACAACAGCTGGTTTACGGTATTTCTTGGTGCCTCATTTCCTTTTTCCTCTATGCGTTAGAGTATTAGCCACAAGGTTGGCAAATCTGGGTTGTTTCCTTGGAAGATTTAGAGACTGAAGGGATACCTAATACTAATTGATAAAATTATGAGAGGCATAAATAGGATAGACAGTCCAAACATTCTTCCCAGGGTGGATATGTCAAAACTTAGAGGCCATCACTTTAAGGTCAGAGAGAGTAAGTTTAGAGGAGATGTGTGAGGCAGGTTTTTTTACACAGAGAGTCATGGGTGCCTGGAACATGCTGCCAGGGGTGATGGTGGAACCAGGTATGACTGTGGCTTGTAAGAGGCTGTTAAATATACATGTGAACATACAACGACGGGTCACATAAGGAGCACCCACAGGCAGAGAGGATTGGTTTAAGTACGCATCATGTTTCCACAAACAGGGCTCATTCATGTCCTGCACTGTTTTATGTTCTATATCTATATACACAAAAAAATTAAAGATAAATAAATTGCAGAGGATTCTCAATGAGAGAACTTTATTTTGTATCTTGCAATGGTACATTTTTTTAAACAAATGTTATTGATTTACAAATTTGAAAAAATATTTTGTTCTTTGAAAATGTGTTTAAGAATAGGTACTGTATCAGTATTATATGCCATTTTAGATGGGTATGTTGAAAGGTTGATAGTACAAGGAGCTATTCTGCAGATTGCTGAACAAGTTTTGCATGCATGGGAACATGTGCGAACATTCAAAATCTCCAAAGCGAGAATAGCTTGTATTAATTATAGCACATGCATTTAGTGACAGCATTTAACATTGGTGGTGTGGGAGTGAACACAAATTAATCAATTAATTTTCTCTTCAAATTTTAAAGGAAAGTTATTGTGTTAGCATAATTTGGCCTCATACGCAAATCTACAGTCTTCAAAAAGGAATTGATTTACCGTTCAAATGGTGTTTAAATTTTTTAACAATATTGCAAAATTTATGGTTTGCCCTTCTGAATGTAAATCATAACCAAGAAACCAGCAAATCAGGCACTCTTTCTTTGGAGAGGGACATCAGGGACAACGTAATGCATTGCTATTCTTTAGAAAGTTTTCTACATCCAAGGTTGATTTCTTGCTTCTCTTCACAGTTTTTTTCCATCCATTTCTGCTTTTTGTTTTTTTTATTTCCTCTATCTTTGACAATTTAATTTATATTAATCTTAATTACTTCAGGTCTGAATGGCAGTGACAAAATTTAATCTTCAGACCAGCTGTATTTGTGCAGAGTTTAGTTTCCTACCAGGAAATAATCCTATACTATATATCTACTGCTGTGTGGGAAACTTATTTGTTTAAGTGCATAGAAAGATAGGAATCTTGTAATCTTTTACCTGCAATATTCTTGTATTCAGACCAATGAACAAGTAATGTCAATGCATCATTAAGAGTGCATTCCCCTGAGTAAACTCCACAATACAATGTGTTCTAAGAGCAAATTCCAAACACAATTAACCACAACACCACCAACTGATCTGACTTTGCTATTTATGCTACATATAAGTTCATAAGTTATAGGAGCATAATTAGGCCATTTGGCCCATCATGTCGACTTTGCCATTCAATCATGGCTGATCTATCTTTCCCTCTCAATCCCATTCTCCTGCCGTCTCCCAATAACCTCTGACAACCTTATTAATCAAGAATCTGTCAATCTCCACCTTAAAAATATCCATTGACTTGGCCTCCACAGCCGACAATGGCAAAGAATTCCACATTTCATGGAAGGGACTACCTACAATCCAAAGTGTACTTTTTTCCGTTTCATCTCTGGACAAGCAATAATATGGTGAAGGACCACAAGGGAGAGATTGTTGTGCATGGTGGATGCTAGATTATTCCAAATAGCCAAGTGATTCTTCCCTTTTCAAAAGAGGAATTTAATACACAATTGATCAAGTCAAAGCTCAGGACCTGATCCAACAGATATTGTGAAACATGTTGCAGTTTAAAATCTGGCTGATTTCACAGCTGTCTGGAACCAACTCAAAACACAACGTTTTGCTCCCAGCCCCAAAGCAAAGTTCCAAGAGAAAAAAAGACTGAAACAAAAGACTGCACCCCCTGTATCATATTAGATGCACATGTGGTCTTTTAATCTGGGAGGCCATCTGAAACAATTGGTCCAAAAACCCAAATGGCACTTAAAATTCCATAATATGTCTTACTTAATAATTCAAATAGTGCATTTGCATTCAATATCCCGAGGGACTTCACAGGAACATAATCAGACAAAAGATGATATATGGAGGAGTGATTAAAATTTAATAAATGGAACAGGTTTGAAGGACTCTCCCAAGAAGGGAAAGAGACAATGTACACTTGGGAGGTAAACGCAACACTTAGAACCCACACTGAAAGGACCAGTGGGGCAAAGAATGTGTGAGGTACGTGGCAATTCAGAACTGGGTGAATACAGAATTGCCAGATTGTTCTAGGATCTCATGGTTAACACAACCTCACCTCCTCTGCTCAATCACAATCCACCTATATATTTTTTCCCAAGGCTTCCTCTCATAACCCAATTGCCTCCACTTCAATGCACAATCTTAAATGGTTCCCAGCCTCCCATTTTGACCATAATCATTTTCCAGTCTCCTCTCTCTGATTTGGAGCTGCCCTTCGCCAACCCTGCCCTTCTCCCTTGCCACTGGCCTGTTCTCTAGTTTCTTTTCGGTGTAGCATCAAGTTGCTACAATCTCCTGATTAGCACCAGGAGATAACTTTAGTTTAAAGTCCATTGATCTTTGCCCTGCTCAAACCAGATTTGCAAACAAAGGTCTTTTCTGTGAGCATTGTTAATCTTTATTAGGAATTTCCCAATTCAGGAAGTGAGATTCAGAATGTAAATGGCATTACTGTAAATAATGATGTGATTTTAAAATGGGAATTCCCATTTTGTGCTTCATCAAGTATGTTGTTAAAACTACTAACATGAAACATTTCAACCCACCCATAAAGAAAGTTTTATGATTTAGATCACTACACTATGTGGTCAGGATATTGTTTGTGGTTTACATAACAGCAACCTATCCAAAGATATTGTTTTAAACTGAATATCAACTGAATATCTTGACCTCCATCTGTAAACCCTGCCCAACTGATTTAGCCTGAAGATATTACCATGACAAATATGAAGATTGGATTAGGTATTAATAGAGATATCAAACCTCTAGGATTTGATTACATTACTGATCTGATATAATATTACTTTTGATTTCTATCAGTACAAAAACTAATTTTAACAAATCATTTTTGGCACAGCCAGGTGTACCACAGTGAAAAAATGTACATCAAACATACCTTGAACAGACCATGTGTAGTTAAAAAAATCTAAAATATTATAATATTTTAAAAACATTTTTTAAGCAGCATACTCAGAGTAAGCAATTTAAATTTTCTATGTTATGATTGTTTCTGTGTTACATCTCGATACGACTAAATAGGATAGCTCTCCACAGTGAATTATCTTTTGAGCTGAATTACTGAACCAGATCTCGACATAAAGTGCAGCCTTAAAGCCCAAAGCCTAACTGAATATCTGATAATCATCTGCTAATTGGCACGATTTGAATTGGTACTGAGTTCCCATTGAGTGACATAAAATAATAATGCTTTTATAGCAGGCATGTAAACAAATTACTCGTCTTTGGATTTTATTTTCCGTTAAGAACATTCAGATACACATTAAGAATTGGTCCTGCTCAGATGAATAAATCAATTTCGCCGATTGCATTCAGTTCAAAAAGTGGATTATTACTGCCTATTTTGAAACTCATAATTATTCTACCCTCTTCCATCTGACGGCAGTTGTCCCAACCAGAAACGTTATGATTGAGGAACTGCCTGTGATCAAAATTTCCCTCAAGCTGATCTTGATGCTTGAATTCACTCAGCTTTCTGTTTCTGTTTAGCACTATAGCTGTTTGGCTGGGTTTTACAAAAGGGAAGCAGGAAGTCAGACATTAAAGCCCAGAGTTAAATTGTTCTGTGGGGATTTTGACCATGTACAAATTTTACGTAGAGTTTCCATATAAAATAAGTTCTTGTAATTCAAATGTTTATCAGGTTAAAGTGCTATTTTTCAGGTTTAAAGAATAGCTAAAGTTCCAGCATTAGCTCCTTTATGAGTGAAATGTTCTTTTTGCATTCAATGTAGTTTCTCCATCCTCCTCCCTCTGGTTGTCACGTGTGTGATATGGAGATGTTCTGGCTACTGGGGACAGAAAGGATGTGATTTGAAGTTGGGAATATACGAGACCACTGAAAAGTTCCATCGGTCCCTTTGTGACTTTTCCTTACTGTAGTGCATACAAGAGCTTCATCATGCACTTCTTTGCAAAAGCACCTTCCTTCGTGACCTGTTCAGATGACTCGTTTTACCTACCTCACCTCAAAGGATACTGTGGAGTTTCGAAACCAGAAAGGTAACTAACAGGTGCATAACAGACCAACTCTCATACTGGTGCCAAGAAATGTTGTGACATCATCTCAACATTACCATCAATCCCTCTCATGCCAATGCTGTATTTCATCACCTGCCCTGGTAGAGCTAATCTACGGGGCATGTTGTAAGGAGGAACTGCAAATGCTGGTTTAAACTGAAGATAGACACAGAATGCTGGAGTAACTCAGCGGGAAAGGCAGCATCTCTGGAGAGAAGGAATGGGTGACATTTCGGGTCGAGACCAACTTCAGTCATTGATATGCAGTATGTAGATTGTGTTTATATACATACATTAGGTCTGAAGAAGGGTCTCGACCTGAAATGTCACCCATTCCTTCTATTTAGAGATGCTGCCTGCCCCGCTGAGTTACTCCAGCATTTTGGTCTAATCTACAGGACAGGTGGCAAATACCTGCCACAGTAGAGCTAATCTGCAGCATAGATGGGAAATTATTCAATTTCTGTTGCCTCTACTACAGAACTAATGTCCAGGAGCAACATCAGTCATTGAGCTGCAGCATGTGAATTTGTTAAAATACACACAGGTTCACAGGTTGAGCTCCAAGCCACCATTGACGTTTGCACTGAAACACATAAGAGAACAACCCTATTCAGTCTGAAGAAGGGCCTAAATCCAAAACGTCACCCATTCCTTCTCTCCAGAGATGCTGCCTGTTCCGCTGAGTTACTCCAGCATTTTGTGTCTACCATCGATTTAAACCAGCATCTGCAGTTCTTTCCTACACAAACCCTATTGCTTAATGTCTGAAAAAAAGAACAATGATACCAACCTGTCTCTGCTCTACCACACCAAACTCTGACCATAATTCACGGATTATTTCTCATTTCTCACGAGCCACTTTTAGACAAAAGCAGACACTGGTGATGAAATTCACCATCATTTTCAGTCTATGAGTATATTTTCTGCCCATCTGAGCAAAAACTAACAAAAGTGTATGGTCTACCCGGCAGCAATGATCCATGCCCTCTGTATCTCGTGCAACATGGACTAACCACTGCAGGGCACTGGAGAAAACCCACCAACACTTTTCCTACAAATGCCTCACGTCCACTGGCGGGATAAATGAACCAATGTCAGCATCCCCTCTCAGGATAACATCCCTAGCTCTAAGGCTCAAATTACTTCTGGATGGCTCTGTTGCACAAACCATTGTCTGCATGTCCGACTCCTGAGATACCTTCACCACTCCAAGCGCTGCCAGGATAAGTGATTTCAAGGTGGGAAGAGGAGAAGATTCAAGGATGTCCTCCAAGCTTCCTTACAAAAATGTAACATCTCCACCAACCTGTGGGAAATGTTGCCCATCACGCCGTAAATGGTGGAGGAGTGCTTGGGATGGCATTGAGAATGTAAATGGTGGAAAGAGTGCATCAGCTAGCAGCTACATCTGCATGAGTTGGAAGCATTCAAAGGGGAAATAGCAAGAGTTCAAGGCTAATATGTTCCTGCAAGGTTAAAGGCCAGGGGTAACAAGTCGAGGGAACCATGGATGTTGAGAGATATCTAGGGTTGGATAAAAGAGAAAAAAAGAAACATATTTTAGGATTATGGAACCAATGATGGGTGAGAGTATAAAAAGTGTGGATGGTGCTTAAAAAGTTCATTACGGAGGCTCAAAGGGTCACGGAAAATCAATGGTAGAAAGGACCAAAGTAAATCTAAAGACAACCTATAAATATATTAAGGGCAAAAGAATTACATGGAAAAAATGTAGGGCTCATTTGCTACAACATGGGCATCTGTGCATGGAGCCAGTAGATATCGGCGAGTTCCTAAATTAATACCTATCATTGCTATTCACAGAGGAAACAGACTTTGTAGTTGAAAAATTCAACAAAAGGAATGATGAAAGTCCAAGGCAGATTTCCATAAATAAAGGGGGGATACAATGCATTAGCAAGGTTAAAGGTGGACACCGGAGAAGAGGGAAGAGATTGCTAATGCTCTGGGTGAGGGTTTTAAATCTTTGCTGGACACAAGTGAGGTCCCAGATGACTGGAGGACAACAAACGTGGTCTCCGTTTTCAAGAAAGGCAGCAGGAGAAAATCTAATAACAATCGACCTGAGACCCTGAACCAGATGCTGGTTCAAATTGAAGGTAGACACAAAATGCTGGAGTAACTCAGCGGGTCAGGCAGCATCTCAGGAGAGAAGGAATGGGTGATGTTTCGGGACCCGAAACATCACCCATTCCTTCTCTCCTGCGATGCTGCCTGACCCGCTGAGTTTCTCCAGCATTTTGTGTCTCCCAGGCTTTGTTAAGGACAGATCCGGTCTTTGCACAGTTGATGGAAGGGAATAGGTGTGATTTATGTGGACTTTAGTATGGCATTTGACAATGTTCCACAAGGGAAAATGGTTAAAATGGTTAAGGACCAAGGATCCAGAGCAAGTTGGCAAACAAGATCCAAAATTAGCTTGGGAGGCAAAGGATGATGGTGGAGGGTTGATTTTGTGATTGGATGCCTGTGACAAGTGGTGTCCCACAGGATTAATGCTGGGACCTTTACATTTCAAAATATACGTGATGACTTGTATGTGGATGTGAGTGGCATGATCAGTAATTTGTTGGGTGACACGAAGATTGATTGAGTTATTGCTCGTGTGGAATACAGAGGCAGCAGAGAGATATTGAGGAACTGCACAACAGAAAGAGTTACCACCAAAGGGTTCAATGAAAGACACAACGAATTGGTGTAACTCAGAGCGTCAGGCATTAACTTCTGAACCCGAAACATTGCCTATCCTTGTTCTCCATTGATGACGCCTGACCTGCTGAATTACTCCAGCACTTTGTGTCTTTTTTTGTAAACCAGCAGCTGCACTTCCTTGTGCCTGGAAAGTGTTCAAGATGCGTTTGCTTATAGTTTTATCATTCTTGCCTAAAGCCTACTAGGGGATACAAGACTAAAAATAATTTAGGATAGCAGTCTTGTGGACAATTTAGGGAATTAGTATAGAAACATAGAAACATAGAAACATTGAAAAAAAGGAGCAGGAGCAGGCCATTCGGCCCTTCGAGCCAGCTCCGTCATTCAATATGATCATGGCTGATCATCTAAAATCAGTACCCCGTTCCTGCTATTTCTCCATATCCCTTGATTTCTTTAGCCCTAAGAGCTAAATCGAACTCTCTCTTGAAAACATTCAGTGAATTGGCCTCCACTGCCTTCTGTGGCAGAGAATTCCACAGATTCACAACTCTCTCTCTGTGTGAAGAAGTTTTTCCTCATCTCAGTCCTAAATGGCCTTACCCTTATTCTTAAACTGTGATCCCTGGTTCTGGACACCCCCAACATGGGGAACATTTTTCCTGCATCTAGCCTGTCCAATCCTTTAAGAATTATATATGTTTCAATAAAATCCCCTCTCATCCTTCTAAATTCCGATGAATACAACCCCATTCGTCCCATTCTTTCATCATATGTCGGTCCTGCCATCCTGGGAATTAACCTGGTGAACCTACGCTGCACTTCCTCAATAGCAATAATGTCCTTCCTCAAATTAGGAGACCAAAATTGCACACAATACTCCAGGTGCGGTCTCACCTGGGCCCTGTACAACTGCAGTAGGACCTCCTTGCTCCTACACTCAAATCCTCTCGCAATGAAGGATTTGTTGGAAGTATTAGTTTGGCAAGCTTTTGCCAAGTATTTAAGTGAAAAAAAAATGTTAGAGAGGGCAGCGAGGAATGGATACCAAACTCATTATTTATGGTGATATTCATATTTAGTGCATTCCAGATACTTTTTTGACAAAAATAGTGTTCTTTTTGTATTCATGCTTCTTAACAAAGTAACAGATTGGAATTGCAAAATCTCCATGTTTTAAAGCTTAGTCAGGTTTTAAATGAAATTTAAAATTCCCATATTTTCCCCTCTTTCTTCACACATGCAACTGTCCCCATCTGTTTCAATTTGTTTCATGTTTGTTTTCTGTACCCAGTAGTCTTTAAAAAAAGTAATGTTACTTTAACAACTGTGATCCACATCCTATCACATTCTCTCTATTATTTCCAAACACCCTGTCTGCAATTCAAACTGGCCCATGTTTTCACTTCTAATTTACAATTCTAATGAAGAGTCTTTGACCAGAAGCACCAGTTCAATTTCTCTTCCCACTGAAAATCACTTTTCAAATATTTAGCAGGAAGAAGTTTTCCGTTCATCCTGGGAGACCACAATCTATCTGAACCATTAAGTGGAACAATTCCATAATTGAACATTGGGTATAGACAAAGTCAATTATAATTCACTTTGTTCCTGATAAATATCGAGTCATGCTGCAGTCACAAATCTCAGAAATATGAACTGTTCCTCTTTTTCTGTTATTTTTTACATAAATTAAGGAACTTGTCCTTTATTCAAAAGAAGGAACCATACAACAGACACTTAACAGAATGCTGTCTGTAGTTTTTAATTGTCATATGACAAATGAAGAAAGAAATATATCATGAAAAGTCATAGACCTGAAACATCAACTATTTCCCTCTCTACAGATGCTGCCTGGCCTGCTTAACATCCCAGGCAATCTTATTTTTATTTCTGATTTCCAGCATTTGTGGTATTTTGCTTTAGCACTGGCGTGGTTACCTTTACTGAGAAAATTCTCCATATGTTTGACTATATGTAGCTCTGAGTTAGAATCCAGCGCTAAAGTAGAAAGCGTCTAAATGTATTTCACTGAGACCATAGTGTGAAATGAACATTTGACCACTGCTTCTTATCCAGGAATTTGACCGTTCAAACAGCCTGCCTGTTATAATGCTTTCATTGTGCAGCATCACACACTAATTCATTATCAGACCAATTTCATGAGTGGCGAGCACCATTTAAACCAGCTTGCACTATCTAAACCCAGCCGATAAGATGCATTGGGTGCATTGCTGCTAGAACAGCTGCTAATAAGCATTCCAAAGCCTAAATAAAAACAAAGGTGCTGGAAACACTCAACGGGCCAGGCAGCATCTGCGCACAGAGAAACAATGTTAAGGTTTCAGTTCGAAGATCTTTCATCACAACTGATTTTCATTCCATGCAGGTGATCTGGGAGACATTCAACAATGTTGTGACTTTGGAGGAGAGGGTTCAATGCTTTTCATTGTTGCATTGGAGATATGGTGCATGAAGTGGGAGTGGGGACAGGAAGGGGCTTGGGGGAATGTTCTATTGCTGGAGGGGCCAGATGATTGTTGAAAGATACCCTCAAAGAGAAAGAATGGGTGGCAATGCAAGACGATATTAGGAGTCTAAGGTTAAGCTCCAATGACCTGGAAATGGCATAAAATTCAATGACTACATACTCAGGGTCACGGTTAGTGAATACATCATTAGATGGTGCATTTCACCAATTGCATCAAAAGCCTCTCGCACTGCACAATTCTGCATATTTCCATCAATCATCTACCAACAATCTAAGTCAATATGTCAATCACATACCCATCTACCAGTGCTCTAGAGTTTATATCTGGTCTCAAGTGGTGAAATTATGAAGACAAGTTATATAAAGTTGAGCTATCACCCTGCATTTATAACGGCACAGGTGATTGAATCATATTGTTCAAAATGTGTAAAGAGATTTCAGAGAACAGAGTCAGACGAACCATTACCTTTCATGAGGGATCCAGAAAAAAGTATCATCTTAAAATGAGAGCCCATTCATATACAAGGGCCACTAGAAATTTGGAACTGATTCCCCCAAAGCACTGCGAAGATCAAGTCACTGCTTCTGCAACAGGTTGGTGAGCATTTGCCCAACTCTCACGGAATATTGGTAACTAGAAATCTTTAAGACCAAAATCAATATTTGTTTGTTAGGAATGAACATTTGGGTAATCGAGTTTGAGTAGGTATTGGTCGGAACATGCTTGAGGTGTTAAAAAGCCTGCTTTCTTTTCCAGTGCGAGTTGGGGTCATGAAATTTAGCATCAACTGTTTGCTTTTTTGCAACCCAATCAAAGAGGTCACTGAACTCGAGAGGCACAAACCTGGCCACTGGGTAATATATTAGAAGCAGTTCTTTTCAAGCCTCTCCATAGACGTGATGCAATGTAAGCTCACCCTGCAATGAATGAGCCTACTGCCTCCTGCACTGATCCTATCACACGCTGTTGTTCCATCTCATTCTGAAATATCAAAATCCTCCTGGTCCAGAGCATTGGAACTGCACCGCATCTGCAACAGATAGGATTTCAGACATTAACAAGCGAGAGACTTAAATACCTATTTTGTCCCTTGTTGCAGCTGAAACTCTCATCCTTTAGCCTATTCCAACACTATCCTGACTGTCTTTCCATCTCCCAAACTCCTGAGCTAATACAAAAGGCAGGGCTCATATCCTAATTTGAAAGTCCGGAAGATTCTTTGGAGCGTAGAAGGTTGAGGGGGGACTTGATAGAGGTTTTTAACGTTTTAAGAGGGACGGACAGAGTTGACGTGGGTAGGCTTTTCCCTTTGAGAGTGGGGAAGATTCCAACAAGGGGACATAACTTCAGAATTAAGGGACAAAAGTTTAGGGGTAACATGAGGGGTAACTTCTTTACTCAGAGGGTGGTGGCTGTATGGAATGAGCTTCCGGTGGAAGTGGTGGAGGCAGGCTCGATTTTATTATTTAAGAGTAAATTGGATAGGTATATGGATGGGAGGGGATTGGAGGGTTATGGTCTGAGAGCAGGTAGATGAGACTAGGTCAGAGAAAGTGGTCGGCGTGGACTGGTAGGGCCGAACGGGCCTGTTTCCGTGCTGTAATTGTTATATGGTTATTATATGGTTAAGAGAGACACAAAAAGCTGGAGTAACTCAATGGGACAGGCAGCATCTCTGGAGAGAAGGAATGGGTGACATTTTGGGTCGAGACCCTTCTTCAGTAAAGTCCCTTTCATCTTTAACCAACTTGGACTTGCTGACCTCCGTGACAGTACCTCAATTTTAACATTCTTGTCCTAGCTTAAAAATGTGTTCATGGGTTTACCCCTTTCTTATCTCGTGAATCTCCTAGACATGATCTCTGCACTATTTAAGTTCTGACTGATTTTTTATGTCTTGCTCAAATCAACCTATCCTTAGGAGTCATGGGTTCAGCCGTCCAGGCCCTTTGCTTTGAAATCCTCCAACTAAACAACTGCCATTCTACCTCTGTCTCTTCTTTTAAGGCGCTTCTTAAAACCTATCCTGAAGAAGTTTGATTCATCTGTCTTACTATGTGGGTCAGTCTTGAATTTTGTTTGATAATGCATCTTTGAAGTTACCTGAGCTCTCGGTGCTACATAAATGTGTTATTATTATACTGTATACTAATAGCAGCAGATTTGTTCTTCTCCTTTCACAATGAGTCAAATGACATCCAAGACTGCAGTGGTTTATTCAAAGTGAGGGAAGTTTTGGTTGAGGCTGGCTTTTCATTGCCACATGGAAATCTTGCTAAACAGCTTCAAAATATCTTTTCTTTTGTTCAAGATTCAACATATAAAATACCAATTTGAGTGAAAATAATGCACATGTCTATTTCTTTCAGAAACAATCTGTTCAATATTAAATATAGTTATGCTTAGAATGAGGAGGATGGAATAGGGAATAGATTACACAAACTTAGCACATTTTTGATAAGTACATTTGATGTAGAACAAACTCATATATGGTGATTTTATACAGATAAATCTTTTAAATTCTCTTTCTTTCAAAATGTCTCTGCAATAATAGAACAATATATAGAACAATACAAAATGTGTAGGAAGGAACTGCAGATGTTGGTTAAAACTGGCGAAAGACACAAAAAAGTTGGAGTAACTCAATGGGTCAGACAGCATTCTGCAGAAAAAGAGTAAGTGAGGAAGGGTCTCGACTTGAAACATCACCTATTCGTTTTCTCCAGAGATGCTGCCTGACCCGTTGAGTTACTCCAGCCTTTATGTGTCTATCTTCTGTAGAAAAATACAACACAGACTCAGGACCTTTTGTTCCACAATGTACACAGCAAACATGATGTTAAGTTAAATTAATCTCCTCTGCCTGCATGTGATTCATATCACTCCATTCCCTGCAAATCCATGTGCCTATCCAAAAGTGTGGTAAATTTCACTGTTGTATTTAGAAACATAGAAACATAGAAACATAGAAACATAGGAAAATAGGTGCAGGAGTAGTCCATTCGACCCTTTGAGCTAGCACTGCCATTCAATGCAATCATGGCTGATCATCTAAAATCAGTATCCCATTCCTGCCTTTTCTCCAAATCCCTTAATTCCTTTAGCCCTAAGAACTACATCTTGAAAACATCCAGTGAATTGGCCTCCACTGACATCTGTGGCAGAGAATTCCACAGATTCACAACTCTCTGGGTGAAGAAGTTTTTCCTCATCTCAGTCCTAAACGGCTTACCCCTTATTTTTAAACTGTGACCCCTGGTTCTGAACTCGCCCAACATCGGGAACATTTTTCCTGCATCTAGCCTGTCCATTCCATTAAGAATTTTATATGTTTCTATAAGATCCCCTCTCATCTAAATTCCAGTGAATACAAGCCCAGTCGACCCATTCTTTCAACATATGTCAGTCCTGCCATCCTGGGAATTAACCTGGTGAACCTACGCTGCACTCCCACAATAGCAATAATGTCCTTCCACAAATTAGGGGACCAAAATTGCTCACAATACTTCAGGTGCAGTGTCACCAGGGTACAACTGCAGTAGCACCTCCTTGCTCCTAAACTCAAATCCTCTTGTAATGAATGCCAACATGCCATTAGCTTTCTTCAATGCCTGCTGTACCTGCAAGCTTACTTTCAGTGCCTAATGTACTAGGCCACCCAGGTCTCGTTGTACCTCCCCTTTTCCTAATCTGACACCATTAAGATAATATTTTGCCTTCCTGTTCTTGCCACTAAAGTGGATAACCTCACACTTATCCACATTATACTGCATCTGCCATGCATTTTCCCACTCACCCAACCTATCCAAGTCACCCTGCAGCCTCATAGCATCCTCATCGCAGCTCACACTGCCACTCAACTTTGTGTCATCCGCAAACTTGGAGATGTCACATTTAATTCCCTCATCTAAATCGTTGATGTCATGACGATGAGTCATGATGTTGATATGCAAATATCGTGACATGTGTTATCAGGTGATTGGAGAGCAGGTGCTTGCTGTGTGTGCTGAATGCTGCAAGGCCTGGAAGGCTGCAGTCAGGAGAAACAATAAACATAGAAACTAATTCCCACAGATTGTGTCTGCATCATTATTCCACATCTGAGGCGGAGATGTGACAGTTAATATATATTGTAAATAACTGGGGTCCCAGCATCGAGCCTTGCGGCACCCCACAAATCACTGCCTGCCATTCTGAAATGTCTTTTGCCTCCACAACCACCCTGGCAGTGCAGTCCAGACACTCTGTGTAAATAGATTTGTCACACACATCACCTTTAAACTTTACCCCTCTTCACTTTAAAACTATGCCGTCATGTCTTTGACATTTCCACTCTGGAAAAAAGTTTTTAACTGTCTACCCTGTCTATGCCTTCATAACTGACATACTTCAACTAAATCCCTCCCGCCAGCCTCCAACACTCCAGAGAAAAAATTCCAAGTAATGGTGGAATCTTTCCAAAAGATTAATTTATTAATGTTGTTGTTGAGTTGCACATTCAAAACCAATACATTTCCAAACAGTTGAATACACTGCTGTACTAAATATACTGTATGGTAGAAATGTGTTCTTTGTCAAATTGTGATAAATACCATATATGATACATGATATAACACCTACAAGAGTGCTTAAACGTCATATGTACTGGTAAAGGGACAATTAAATTCTTATTTGCTGTACCTTAACGGCTTGTAAATGCAATAAATATTTAATAAATATATAATATTACAGATCTACCACAGAATTTCAGACAACTGGTAGTCCGTTCCCCCTCCCCCCCCCCCCTTTAATCCAGACAAAATCCCATCCTCCCCCCTGGAAGTCCCTCCAAAAAGGGTGGTGGAGTGGTGCAGCGGTAGAGTTGCTGCCTTACAGCGCCAGATTCCTGGGTTTGATCCTGACTACAGGTGCTGTCTGTACAGAGTTTGTGCGTTCTCTCTGTGATTGCGTTGGTTTTCTCTGGGTGCTCTGGCTTCCTCCCACACTCCAAAGACGTACAGGGTTGTAGGTTAATTGGCCTCAGTTGAAAAATTGTAAATTGTCCCTAGTGTGTAGGATAATGTTAGTGCACGGGGTAATTGCTGGTCGGCACGGACTTAATGGGCTGAAGGGTCTGTTTCCGTGCTATATGACTGAAGTGTAAAGTCTAAATGTGACGCCTAAGCTGGGTGAGGTGGCTGATCTCAACCTCATTGGGACTTACGCGCCGATCGGTGGGTCGAATTTGCCGCCTGAGCCGAGCTACTTGGTCAAACCGCAGGTCGAAGTTGTTACCTGCAGCTGGGATTCTGGAGCTCCTGCCCGGCCGGAGATGGCAGATCCGTTCCCATGGCCAACTTCCATGGTCGACTTTGTGGGCTGGTATCTTGGCCCCACAAGGCCGTGACCTCTGTTGGTTCGGCAAAACAGATAACCCAGATAGGCTCTGGAGCCAGGGGTGCTGGAAAATCGGTGGTGGACCAGCATTATAAATTATTAACTGAAATACTAACTAACCATAATTGTGCAAAACCAAAGTCCATAGTGCAACCAAAGGCACAGTCAATAAACGATCAGAGTTGCTGAGGTTAGTGTCGTGTGGTGTTCAGGAGACTAATGGTAGCTGGGAAGAAGCTGTTCTTGAACCTGGTGATCATGGTTTTCAATCTCCTGAACCTTCAAGTCAAGTCAAGTTAATTTTATTTGTATAGCACATTTAAAAACAACCCACATTGACCAAAGTGCTGTACATCAGTTCAGGTACTAAGAACGAACATACAATGGCACACAAACATAACAGCACATACATAAACAGGGGCGTGGCTGTGTTCTGCAGCTGCGGCTCACCGGCAGTCTCTCCGTTTTTTTTTGTTGTGTTTTTTTGTCATTGTTGATGTTAAATGTACGTTTTGTTTTATTTTTAATTCTGTGTATGTAGGGGGGTGGTGGGGGGGTTGGGGGAAACCTTTTTTTAAATCTCCTCCTCAACGGAGATGCGACCTTTACCGTGTCGTATCTCCGTTCGCGCAACGGCCTAACATCGTGGAGTCGGCGGCCTCCAGCTGGGATCGACCTCGAAGACTCCGGTCGCAGGGCCTGGACTTACCATCTCGGAGGTTTCGGCCGTGGGCCCTGCAGACCGCAACATCGGGAGCTCGCAGGTCCCTGGCTGGCGACCGGCTTTTGGGAGCTCCAGCCGTAGCAGCTTCGACCGCCCCAAAGCACGAGGCACGATCAACCCGCCCGCAGGCCCTTCATCGCCCTGCGTGGCCTGGCCGCAGCACTTTACATCGCCCGGTGGGGGCTCAGGACTCTCATCGCCCTGCGTGGCTCGGCCGCGGCATTTTCCATCGCCCGGTGGGGGCTCAGGACTTTCATCGGCCTGCTCGGCTCGACCCTGGGACTTTCCATCGCCCGGTGGGGGCTTCAAGGGGTTGGGAGCCTCGATTGCCTCGTGGTGCCACGGGAGAAGAACGAGGAGGAGATAAGACTTTGCCTTCCATCACAGTGAGGGTATGCCTAGAGCAATCACTGTGATGGCTGTTTTGTGTAAAAAATTGTATCTGTGTGTCTTGTGTTCTTTAATGTCTACTGCCGGACCCTGACGTGAGAGGACGCTGGCGTTGATTATTCGCCGCTTTTCCGTCAGGATAGTTTGTCTGTTTGTCTGTTTGTTTCTATGTTAATTGTATTTGTAAAGCGCTTTGTGCATGTGTTAAGGCGCTATATAAAATAAATATATTATTATTATTATTATTATAAACAGTTCACCTTCTTTCCAATGGTAGGAGTGTAATGAGAACGTGGCCAATGCGGTGTCGGTCTTTGATGACATTGGCTGCCTTTTATAACGCAGCGCCTCCTGTAGATCATTTCAGTGATTGGAAGCTCAGTACCTGTGATGGGCCAGGCAATGTCTATCACTCCCTCCTTTCATTCCTGGGCATTCTTGTTGCTAAAACCAGGATATGATGCGACCAGTCAGTATGCTGTCTACCATACACCCGTAGACGTCCCTTAGAGTATTTTGTGGACATGGAGTCACAGAGTCATACCGCACAGAAACAACCCCTTCAGTGCAACATGCTCATGCCGACCAAAATGCCCCATCCATGTTAGTCCCACCTGCTTGAGTATGACCCATATCCCTCTAAATATTTCCTATCCATGTACCTGCCCAAATGTCTTTTAAATGGTGTTATAGGAACTGCCTCAGCTATCTCCTCTGGCAGCAGGTTCCATCTACCCATCTACTCTGTGTAAAAAAATTACTCCTCAGATTCCTTTTTTTTTTTTTTTGCCCTCTCACTTTAAACCTATATCTTCTGTTTCTTGATTCCCCTGTTCTGGGTAAAAGACTCCGTGCATTCACCCTATCTATTCTCATCATGATCATGACCTCTATAAGATTACTGTTCATCCTCCTGTGCTCCAATGAATATAGTCCTAGCCTGTCCAACCTCTCCTTACATTTCAAGTCTTGGCAACATCCTTGTAAATCTTCTCTGCACTCTCTTCAGCATACCAACATTATTATTCCATCAGTGTGATCAAATCAGAATACAATACTCCAAATGTGGCCTCACCAATGTCTTGTACAATTGTAGCATAACATCCCAACTTCAATACTCAAAAGCATGACTGATAAAGGCCAATGTACCGAAAGCCTTCTTTACCAACCTATCTACCTGTGATGCTATTTCAAAGGAACTATGTACCTGCACTCCTCGATCCCTCTGCTCTATTGTACTCACTATGGCCCTGCCATTCATTGTGTCAGTCCTGCCCTGATTTGACTTCCAAAAATGCAACAACTCACACTTTTCTGCATTAAACCCCATTAACCATTTCTCAGCCCACTTACCTAACTGATCAAGATTCTGCTGTAATTTTTGACAACCATCTTCACTATCTGTGATACCTTCTACTTTCGTGTCATCTGCAAGCTTAATAACCAGGCCTTCTACATTCTCAACCTAATCATTCATGTGAACCACAAAAAGCAATGGGTCCAGCACTGATCCCTGAAGCATACCAACAGTCACAGGCCGCCAGTCTGAAAAACAACCTTCCCCCATCACCTTCTGCTTCATTCCATTAAGCCAATTCTCTATCCCGTCGGCTAGCTGTATCCCGTGCGATCTAACCTGAGAGAGCAGTCCATCAAATGCCTTGCTGAAGTCCATGTAGACAACATCTACAGCTTCTACAGGGATGTAGGAAGAAAGCAGGAATGGGGCACTGATTTTGGATGATCAGCCATGATCATATTGAATGGCGGTGCTGGCTTGAAGGGCCAAATGGCCTACTCCTGTACCTATTTACTATGTTCCTATGTTTCTGAAGAAGAGTCTCGACCCGAAGCGTCACCCATTCCTTCTCTCCAGAGATGCTGCCTGTCCCGCTGAGTTACTCCAGCTTTTTGTGTCAATCTTCCATATATATATTTCTTTATATACAGTCTATTTCTATGGATAAATTCACACCACACATTTAGAATTCTGCTTTTGCTTAGTAAATAACTACTTAAAGACAGTAACTTACAATGTGTGTTCCTGTAAAGTATAAAGTTCAGGTTCCATGCAGCTACAATGATATAGTATGAAAGATAATTGCAAGTTATTGTTGATAACCATCTCTCTGGGGTTTTTAGTTTTATTTCCTGCACTATAGATAAGCACAACAGCAAATTCTGGCATTTGTTCTGAATTGTGAATCTTGAATTAAACATTCTGGGAGCCCTAAGCACAAATGCCTGCCAGCCGTTCTTGCCTGTTAATTTTTATGGACTATCTTCTATTTACAGCGATGACTCCAGGACTAATGCATTAACGGCACTTCAAAGGGTGTTGTCTAAAGCTGATAAGGTGGGTTGATTAGCATCACAGATGACTCCTATCAGTTGTCTGGCCTGCACCCGTCAAGAAACATCAGTCCCTGTATCAGAAATGTTATTGTGTGATTATAAACATTGCATGAAGAAAGCCTACTGCACTGTTGCCATTTTTTCACATTGCTTTAGTTCCCAGTGAAATCTAATCAAGGGTCAAAAGTGTTTATTTGTCATATACACTAGATTTGAACCAGAACAAGGAAAGTCTTCAGTTCCTGCAGCTTTACAGATATTTTAGACACAACAACAAATAACTATCATTCTATGTAAACCAGGCCAAGATTCCAAAGTACATCTAACAGCGATAGTATTGCAAAGTCCGCAGTGTTCAGTAATGTGGTAGGACTGTAGTTAGGGTTGTGAAGGGTGTTTCAAGAACCTGATAGTTGATGGAAAAAAGCTGTTCTCGAACCTCGAGGTAATGGTTCTCAAGCTCCTGTATTGCATTCCCGACAGTAGCAGAGAGAGGAGAGCATAGACAGGTTGGTGCTGTCTTTGATGATATTAATTGCCTTCTTGAGACAGCGCATGGTGTCGATAATTTCAATGGTGGGCTGATCAATATCCGTGATGCACCAGGCAATGTTCACCACTTTCTGCCGCCTCCTACATTCTTGGGTGTTTGAGTTGCCAACTAGGCCACGATGTAACCAATCAGTATGTCCTTCACCTGTAGAAGTTCAATTGTGTATTCGGCAACATGTTGACTATCTCAAAATTCTGAGAAAGTAGAGGCGTTGGTGAGCTTCCTTTGTGAGTGTAACAGATGCTGGGCTCAAGAGAGATCACCAGAGATGTGTACACCCAGGAACTTGAAGCTGTCGACTCCCTCCACTGCTGTCCTGCCAATGTTGGCAGGTGCATGTCCCTCAGCTTTCCCTTCCTGCAATCAACAGTTAGCTCCTTGGTCTTGCAAATGTTGAGAGCAAAATTATTGTTCTGACAACACAGCCAGATTTATTTTTCTCCCCCAGGTTATCTTCATTTATCCCTGTTTCAGCTTCAAAGGCAGAAGAGGCTGTAATTATATTCCACAATAAAGATTATTTTGGAGGATGTCTGTTTCAGAAAACATGCAATTAGCAGGAGATAAATTTGCATTTATACTTGCGTAAACATCTAATTGTCACATATAAACACTATCATCCCAGTGTTCTGTCTGATATTTATAACTTAGTTTGGAAAATATAAAATTTATCTAGTTACGGTCATATTAATCTTTGCAGGAGCTTGCTGTGTGTAAATATGCTGCTGCATTTCATACATCAAAAGGGTTTCTGCATTTACAAAGTAGTTCATTAGTTGTTAAATGCTCAGACATTTCAAAGGTTGTAAAAGATGCCATTTGAATGTATGCTGGTGTTTTGTATTTTCCCTTTGTGCCTGTTCTGCCATTTAGTAAAATCATTGCAGATCTTCTGCCACAAGTGTGTGTGGCACATTAAATTCTAACTGCTAATTTCCTCCTCCATCATTGAGTGGATCTATATTGCTGCATCATACTCACAGCTTACTTCCCCACTTACCTTTATCAACAAAGCTGAATGCATTGCAATTCATCACGGGCACTGATATGGATTAGCTGAGGGCAAGGAACTAATCAGCTAATAATCCAGCTGGTTACCGACTGCCACTCTGGAAATTACTTGCCTATTCCTTCTTCCCTTTCCTCTTGCCCATTTAGTAATTTCCCAATTGTTTCAATTGCATGAGCCCTAGTTTTGTGTAATTAATCAAGTCCATGGAACCTTATTAAAAGCTCTTTAAAAAATAAAATATGTTATATCTACTGGCTCCTCCTTTTCAATCTACCAATTATAACTTAAATAAAAACTTCTACCAAATTTGTCAAACTCAATTTAACTTTCTTAATTCTGTATTAATTCTACCGAATGATTTTATTCTTTTTTGGCGGCGTTCCTAACAACAGATTCAAACATTTTCCCTCTTATTGATGTGAGGCTAACTGACATAAAATCTGCTTTTCACTTTTCACTTTTCCTCTTTTCCGGAATAATAGAATTATGTTGTGTATACTCCAATCTGCTGAGGCTATCAGAAAATCTAGCAAATTCGGGAAGACAATTTTAAGGTTCATTACAACTTTAGGTGGTGAGGTAAAGTTTTGCAGTTTAATTAAGATCTGCTCTTTCCATTGTTCAATTTGACTTCTTCAATGAAGTCGTTTTGTAGCTCGTCCTGAAATATGTGCTTCACTGAGTGTGATTAGTCCAGTAATCAAGATGATTAGGAGCATATGAAGAATGGCATAATCATTAAACCTCAGAATATTTATCAGGAGTACAAGGGATGTTAATTTTATTCCGAGAACACAGAAGATGAAATACTTCCAGGAGGCCAAATTTTACTTTGATATTGAACCTAGAATCAAAGTTACTGTGCACTCAAGAGGTGCTTACAACCTTCATGGTAGCTATGCTTTCAATGCCTTATGGAATATATGCCCTTGACAACAAATTCTCTTCACAGCTGTTTAACATTAGAGAAAAATTATAATTGTCATTACCAAACATATTTCTTAAACACAAGAAACATTGAATTAGATTAAAAAAATATTTTTCAAGATGTAATTGTACAATGAAACTTTATTTCCCTGGTGTAAATTTCCCCGGTGTGGGACCAATAAAGGAATATATTATTATTATTATTATTTACTCCTTTATTTATCACAGCCCTGGACTCTAGCATTACTCTCGATTTGATCCACAAAGCAGCAAAGTGGCTCAACACTTTCTTGACAAATACACCATTCTCCAATAGGAAATGGCATCATTCAATCACTATATCACCTTCCTCGGAAATGATAATTAATTATAATGGGATTAGGCAAAACACCTTGAAATATGGTCAAAACTAATTGTTTTGCATTAGATTCCAGGTTAGCAAAATGAAGTCTTAATGATGACACTGCAAACACATGCAAGTAAACTTTGATCAATTTCCAAATCTTTTCCTTATTCCACATAAACCCGTTTCGGGCACACGGCATAATCTGTCACAAACATATGAATATACAAAGTCTAAATCATTAACTATTACTCAAACCCGCTTCCCTATTTTGAATACTTTTCATGCTGTGGTACATCAAACATATCTTATTCCATTTGCAAATGAAAGTTCTGTAATTACATTCAATTGTTATTAATTGCAATTTGTTAGAGGTGGCCTCAAGTATTGGATAACGCATTACCGAGATTTTGTTTTGTACTTTTTCTTCTCATCACTATCATGCTTGAGTTTGATCTGATTTATTTCCATAAGGACAGATCCAACCTTATGTTCAAGTGAAAACTAGTTGAGCCAGTCTTCTATTAGCTACATAACAGTGTACAGGTGCCCCATTCTTCCAGCTGGGCTACAAGCAAAGCTAAAGCTATGCCTTTATAATCGGGGTGAAGGAGTGACACTATTTTAGATCAATGGTCAGTGATTTGCATTTTGAGCTGCAACTTAGACTTAACTCACCAGGGTAGTCTGGAATAATGGCCCCAATCCCAACGACCCTGACGGAGATGAAGATGTTAATTCCATGGTTGTCCAATCTGACATGAGCTGCCCTCCTGGATTTCCAAACATTCCAATCTGGAACAGATTTTTTCATTTTTCTACAACCAACAAGCTGGTGCAAAACACCTATTTACTACAGCAAATTTCCAACAGTATGACTCAAATCTAGATGTGGTTGGGATCACCAAATAACAGTTTTGGGCAGGAGCAAGATCACTCTCATGAGTTTACCTATTTGGATAGAAGCTCATCGTGTACTTCGATCTGGTATCACTGAGATGAAGTTCAGAGTTTAGAGATACAGCATGGATAAAGGCCTTCAGGCCCACTGAGTCCATGCCGATCAATGATCACCCGTGCGCTTTTAGATTTTTTTAGATTTAGATTTAGATTTAGATTTAGAGATACAGCGCAGAAACAGGCCCTTCGGCCCACCGGGTCCGCGCCGCCCAGCGTTCCCTGCACACTAACATTATCCTACACCCATTTTACATTTGCCCAGCCAATTAACCTACATACCTGTACGTCTTTGGAGTGTGGGAGGAAACCGAAGATCTCGGAAAAAACCCACGCAGGTCATTGGGAGAACGTACAAACTCCGTACAGACGGCGCCCGTAGTCAGGATGGAACCTGAGTCTCCGGCGCTGCATTCGCTGTAAGGCAGCAACTCTACTGCTGCGCCACCAATTCTATGTTATCCCAATTTCGTATTCTACAACACGAGGGGCAATTTACAGAAGTCAATAAACCTACAAACCCGCATGTCTTTGAAACCCATGCGGTCACAGGGAGAATGTGCAAACTCCGTGCAGACAGCAACCATAGACAGGATCGAACCCGGGTCTCTGGCGCTGTGAGGCTGCACCACTGAACCATGCATGTTTGTTCCTTAATAGTAGGAAGTGTGCCAGCTGTCCCAGGGTTGCTGCCAGTATCACTATTCCTAATAATAGCCTCAGCCACACTGAGAATGGAATAATAAACAATCAGGTGTCTGGCAGGACCAGGTAAACACAATTAACTGACTCACCCACTGAGCTGTAGTAACCATTCTCATTGAACATGGCATAGTATTTTTCAGAGTGTCCATTGATGCCAATGTGTCAATTGATTGATCTGCTTTGAGAAGTATCACCAGTTTATCTCATTGAATTAAACTTTAGAACAAGGAACCGCAGATGCTGGTTTACAAAAAAAGAGGCACAAAGTTCTGTAGTAACTCAGCAGGTTAGACAGCATCTCTGGAGAACATGGACAGGTGACATCTCAAGGGTGGGAGCCTTCTTCTCCAACTTTAGGTAACTAACTAACCTGTCCTCCCCCCCCCCCCCCAGACTTCTTTGTCCATTCCCTTTTCTTTCCCCACCCCCTCTATCCCACAGCCCCACCTGGACGCACCTATTTTCCCCTCCCCCTTTCCCCGTCCACCTATATTCCTTCCTCTAGCTTCACAATATGCAAATCTTCAATCCTTATAATCAATCACACCTTTTGCCCTTTCATCTCTGGCTTTTGTCCAACCATCAGGAGTCAATTATAAAAGACGAAATTGCGGAGCATTTGGATAGCAGTAACAGGATCGTTCCAAGTCAGCATGGATCTACGAAGGGGAAATCATGCTTAACTAATTTTCGGGAATTTTTTGAGGATGTAACTAGGAAAATGGACAGGGGAGAGCCGGTGGATGTGGTGTACCTTGACTTTCAGAAAGCCTTCGACAAGCCTTCGACAAGGTCCCACATAGGAGATTAGTGTACGTCCTTGGAGATAAATGGAGATAAATGGGTCTATTGTGGATAGGGTGAGCAGTTTTAAATACTTGGGAGTCTGCATCACAGATTATCTGACATGGGCAACACACATTGCCGCACTGGTGGGTAAGGCAAAGCAGTGCCTTTACCACCTTAGACAGCTGAGGAAATTCAGAGTGTCTCTGAGGATCCTTCACTGCTTCTACTCTGGGACTGTAGAGAGCATCCAGTCCGGCAACATTACAGTCTGGTTTGGGAACAACTCTGCCCAGGACAGGATGGCCCTACAGAGAGTAGTGCGTTCAGCAGAACGCACCATGGGAACTACAATCGTCCCCCTGCAGGACCTATACTTCAGGAGGTGCAGATCCAGAGCAAGCAAGATCATGAGGGACCCCTACCACCCCAGCAACGGACTGTTCCAGATGTGACCCGCTGTGTTACTCCAGCACTTTGTGTCTTTTTTAGTTAAATTTTACATTGCTCTGAGATACATAGATAAATCCTGCATCCTTGACCAACTAATTTTAAGCTGAAAACCTGAATTTCTCGTTCAATTTTAAACTTGAACTACCAAATGAAATATGCCAAAACAAAAAGTCCAAATCTTTGCTTATTAACCATCATCTCTTTAACCTCCTCCTATTTTTTCATTGAAAAATCTTTAATTTTATTTTTCATTTGCCCGTCTTCCACATTTAAAATTTAAAATGTTTAACTAATCTATTTTTTCCCCCTGATTTAATCAATAGTGCATTTGGGAAAATAAAAAAAGTTTCTATTTGTCAATTGTGCTTCCCCATGTTGGCTTCAGCTGGGTCTCTGTGATCATCTAAGAGACCTCATGCTCCTACATTTCTAAATGGCTCCCAAAGTTTCCAGGATGCCCAATAAAACTTAGTTGTGTTCATATCTATAGGCAGACCTGAAGATGTAAACCTTTAAAAAAGGCCATATATTCTTGAGGTATAATTTTTTTAATATTTCTTTCAAAATGACTATATAGTTTATTTTTGTTTTCTTTCCAGAGCCAGCAAGAACCTCGGTGCTAATTGTTTTCTTGTTCTACTTCGCTCACATCCCTTTATTGAAATAAGAGGAGTTATGACCATGGATCTTCTGTATGCCTAGAAAAGTGGTGAAGCAGCTGGAGGATGTCAAGAAACTTGGCCTCATAACGCGTGTTTTGCATCCTTCTGTCCATAACTGACTATCCTAAATAAACCGTCAAATATTTCTGGAAGATAAATCTTCTTCCTAATAACATCTGAAACTATAGATCCCCATTCATCCTCCAAAGAAATGTGAACACTTGTCTGATTGTTACAGTTTAGCTGCACCATCTATTTTCTTGTAACCTGTAGCAGGCTTTGGTATTCTGCCTTCTCAGTGTTTGTATCGACTGAGGCACTGTATCTGTAAGGTCAAACAGGATTGCAAGTCATCGTTCAAGGAATGTTAGGACAGAAACACATCTCTCTAAACTAAACTAAACTAGATGGACTCAGCAGCAGCAGCTTGAGCAGCATCTGTTGGGAGAAAGGAACAGCCAACATTTTGGTCGTGATCATGCAAAGGTCCGAGAGTGAGAGGAATGAAAACCAGTATAAAAGGGAATGGGGAGGGGGTGAGACAGGAGATAGTAGCAGATAGGTAGACTGAAGGGGGGTGAAAGTTGGTGGTTAGATGGAGCCAGGTCGGGGAAGGAGGAGTTTGTAGATGGAAGTAACTGTCAGAGGGAGACAGGATGAGTGGAAACACTAAGGTATCTGATAAGTAAGGAAGAAGATAATGGAAGTGATACTGGGAAACATTAGGAGAGATGTCGAGAATGTCAAGTGTTTTATTGTCATATGTATGGAAACAGAACAATACATTCTTATTTCAGTATTAGGGGAGATGAGCAGGGCAAAGAACCAGATGGGAAGGGGCACCTCTGGGTGAAATGTATGGGTAATAGGTGGATAGAATCAGGAAGGGGAGCGGTGAAAATGAGGCTGGAGGGGGAATATCAGAAAGAGGATATAATGGGAGGACTAGGGATGGATCAGGTGGTGAGAGACAGGTTAACACAGGAGGGAAGGGTTACCTGAAATTGGAAAATTCTGTGTTCATACCATTAGGTTTAGACTACCTAGGCAGAACATGAGGTGCTGTTTCTCTAGTTTTGGCCTTGTCACACCCCTCCCCCTCTTCCTTCCTCTCCACTCTCAGTCCAACTGCAGGGTCTTGACCGGAAACGGTGACAATTCCTTTCCCTCCACAGATGCTGCTCGACCCACTGAGATCCTCCAGGAGTTTGTTGTTTTCACTGCTGTTAATCTCTTTTCGCTGCAGGAAGGAATAGTTTTCTCACAGCCTACTTTGCACTATGTTTAGCCTTACACATTTCTGATGTCACGCATCCACTTCCTGCAGCTGTCTGCATCCTTCTTCAGCCTTGGTGGGGCTGGGGGGGGGGGGGGGGGGGGTGCAGTGGTAAACTGGGCACTTTGCCCATGTTCAGATTTGCTCCTATTTTTCTTAAGGAATTAAAAAACTTACTTATTAAGAAATTTGTTTACCTTAAAATAATCCAGCTTGTGATTCCCCGGAGGATGCTCGTACATTATTGACTTTTGATCAGCTGCTGTGTTTCACCTTTTTCCGGCTCAGACGAGGGTGTGTCAACCTTCTCTGCAGTGCTAACACTGCAGCGTCCCAGAACAGTATGGAAGCCACCAGAGGCACCAGGAAACATCTCACGGGAGGTTATGCTGTTTGCTTCTGGAAGCCCCATTGAGGACAGAAGTACACAGCTGCCACCAATGGCATGTGCGAAAGGAAAAGAATCATTGAACAGTAAAATAGGAGTATGCAAAAGTATTTGAAAGTAACAGATAGAAAAAACAAGTCTTTCTCTCCCTCTTCTCATTGAGTTTTCTCCCCTTGACGAGCAGCTGTAGAATGAGATCCACTCTGACGTCCAGTCTGACGAGACGAACTGACTTGTTGAGGATTTCCAACATTTCCTATTTTTATTTCTGATTTCCAGCATCAGTGTATTTTTTTTCCTTTTTGAATCGTGCCAAGTGAGCCATTGATGCATGGGAAGATTGTCACTCCAACACAAAGTAGAACTTTTATCAGCGATGGAAGGAACTGCACTCTTATCCCAGGAAAAGAAACTCACTTCAAAATGGATTTAACTGACTCTCCGTTGGACTTGACAAATAAGTTAATGAAAAAAATATGAAATTGAGTATATTAGCCTTGTAACACATCCAATGTTGAATATCCAGTTAACCTGGAGGGTCACAGTGGCAGGAGTACTGTGTTGTGTGTGTTCCAAACTACACAACCTGCGGCTGAGTCAGTTCAGGCTGTATGATCCCTTAATAATAGTTTTTAAAGCAACCATTTACAAAACATGGTCACATCATAGCATCTCGGATCCAGTAACAATACATTATACAACAGACTGAAAGATCATTCCTTGAGATGGACATAAAAAGCTGGAGTAACTCAGAGGGACAGGCAGCATCTTTGGAGAGAAGGAATGCCATTCCTTCTCTCCAGAGATGCTGCCTGTCCCGCTGAGTTACTCCTGCTTTTTGTGTCTATTTTTGGTTTAAATCAGCATCTGCAGTTCCTTCCTACACAGATCATTCCTTGAGCCTTGGAAACGTTGAGCCTTGCAAATAAAATATAAACATACAATATATAAACAAACAAACGTTGTCATTTCTTCTGTCCTTTCCGTGCTCTATTGAAAGCCATGCATTCAATTGACAAATTCCATATTCTAGTCCCTTTTAATGTCTTCTCTGGAAAACATTACTTCTTTCGAAAGTTTTACCTGTGGTTTGGTGTCCATTTCTCAATTACATTTTATGTTTGGCATCTTTAGTATCATTCAAGTTTAAAATATATGCAATTTGTGTCCTTGTGTTTAAATATAAACCAGGGAGCTATATTTAAGGTATGGAGTAAAAGGTTTAGAGGTATTGGTATTGGTTTATTATTGTCACATGCACAGAGATACAGTGAAAAAAAGTGTTTTGTGCGTAATCCAGACAAATCGTACCATATTGAGTACAGCAGATTGTGCACATGAGAATGAAACACAGAGCTAAATATAGTGTCACACCGAATATAAGGAAGGATTACAATTTAGCAGGTGGTTATAATCTGCAATACATTGCCCAAGAGGATGGTAAAGACACAGACTCTCAGGATTCCCAAAAAGTTAATCTGCAAATTGAATCAGTAGCAAAGAAAGCAAACTCAATGCTCGCATTTATTTCAAGAAGGCTTGGATACAAAAATAGAGATATAATGTTGAGGCTCTAGAAGGCCCTGGTAAGGCCGCATTTGGAAGCAATTTTGAGCAATTTTGAACATTGTGAGCAATTTTGGGCACCATATCTGAGGAAGGATGTGCTGGCCCTGGAGAGGGTCAAGAGAATGTTTATGAATGATCCCAGGAATGAGTAGGTTAACTCATGAGCATTTGTTGGCACTGGGCCTGTACTCGCTGGAGTTCAAAAGAATGAGGAGGGACCTCATTGGAACATACAGAATAGTAAAAAGCTTAGATAGTGGATGTGGAGAGTCTAGGACTAGAGGTCGTGCCTCAGAATTAAAGGACGTTCTTTTAGGAAGGAGATGAGGAGAAATTTCTTTAGTCAGGGGGTGGTGAATCTGTGGAATTCTTTGCCACAAAGGCTGTGGAGGCCAAGTCAGTGGATATTTTTAAGGCAGAGATAGATAGATTCTTGATTATTTCAGGTAACAGAGTTTATGGGGAGAAGCCAGGAGAATGGGGTTAGGAGGGAGAGATAGATCAGCCATGATTAAATGGCAGAGTAGACATGATGGGCTGAATGGCCTAAATCTCCTCCTATCATTTATGACCTTATGACAACATACAGGATGGATAAGGCAGAAGTATCTCAATGAGCACTTGAATCATTAAGGCTTTGAAGGCCTCAGATCAATGTGGGAAATATGATGAATATTGGTTGATATGTTTTGGTCGATGAGGATGCGTTGGGCTGAAGGGCCTGTTTCTGCGCTGGATGGCTCCAAGACCCAATTTCACCGATTCTTCTGAAGAAGGGTCCCAACACAAAACATTGCCTGTCCAATCCCTCCAGAGATGCTGCTTAATCTGCTGAGTTCCTCCAGAGCTTTGTGCTTTGCTCAAGATTCCAGCATCCGCAGTTCCACGTGACTCTCTTTAATAAACGAGAAAGAGTTTCACAAATACAGAACCATCCCTTTAATTTAACCGTTGAAGTCACCAACTCCTGTAGTGCTGGGAAGTCTACAAAATGCCAACAGAAGTACATCACTCAGTGTCTGCAATGGTCCCCCTCATGTGGGTGGAGTGGGAGCTAGGATTGGAACGATGGCATGTCAAATCTGGCACACTACGACACACTCTTTTTTTTTCTGAGTTAAAACAACAAATCAAAAAGGGGCAATTTTAACAGAATAAAACAACTTCTACAGAACGCATCGGTCACAGTTATCTCAACTGTCACGTTGTGAACACAAATGTACCAGCCGTTTCTGAGCTTGATTACAAATTTCATTTATTCGGTTGATTTTATATTACTTCAAAGACAGCTTGCATATGCTCTGACTAGGGAATAAAATATCACACTTTACAGACCAGGTCAAGAACAGTGGTCTGCCTCAAAAGGGAAAATTTTAAACAGATGTGTTACAAAGAGCATTCTATAATACACTGGGTTGTGAAATGTCCCCAAGGGAGAAAAATAAGCAAAAACAGCATGATCTCTTAGCAACATGTGCTACAAAGTAAGCAACAGCTTGGTTGGCATCTGGAATTTGAGGGGCTTTTTCGTGCTTTCTGCACTGGGGAAAAAAAATAACAAGGCACGTTTGGTCAAATAAACATTTTCTACTATTGATCACAAATTTACAATTCTTTGCGCATATTTGAACTGATTGATAATCAAGATTATTGAGTATCGGAAATTGAAATGAACCTCATAACAAAATAGCACAGCCATAGGCTTGTGGGGTCCCCCTGTGGTTTTGCTGTATGGTTGAAAAAATATTGCAAATTAAATAATTAGACCAAGAGTAAGGGTGTGTTCGTGGAGCAGTGATGCATGATGAATTGGTGCTGTTTTCAAATGAAATGAGGGAGAATACCAGTAATATGCTTTCCCATTGGACTACAAGCTTAGTAATCTCGATACCAAACCTAAATATAACAGAATGTAACCGAGACAGGTCAAAAATTGTCAAGTAAAACCTTTGACTGATTCTTGCCTTTCAGTGACAGTGCATCTGACATCTGCTTACATGCTGTTGATACACGCACAGAATTCAGTAGCAAAGAGACTTTAATCATATTCATGACACAAGGTATCAGAGTTAGAAGCTATAGTGTGCTTAGTCTAATACACATGTTCTCTGGTTGAGAGTATTCTGTATTGAAATACAGAGAAGTTGAAAACTGGCAATGTTTCTAGGAAATGGAAAATAATACCCATTCCAACCATGAATGTCTTTTAATGTATTTTGCACGCATTTCCTCCTGTCATGGTAGTTGGTGGATGAGCAGTTGGCAGCTGTGGTTGGAGCAATAGAATTAAATGGGGAAAAAATTGAACATGTATAAAAAATGACAATTTCAATTATAATCTGTAACTCGGTCGTATGAATGGTGAGATATAACGATTCCCTCGAAGTCCAATAGCTTAGAATGTTTTCACATTCTCTGGTGATCCAACAATGTTTGGAAAGCTGCTGTCACATTTACTTACAGCCAGATGACTGCTGGATCCTGTATCATGTGAGACACACGAGCAGATAAATCCAGTGCAACAATCGTCCAACCATCAAAACTTCTCTGAAGAAATAAAATAGGATGAAAATATCTTTCTGCTTTCAGTACAGTGGGCGGCATGGTGGCGCAATGGTAGAGTTGCTGCCTTACAGCACTTGAAGGACCGGAGACCCGGGTTTGATCCTGACTAAAGGTGCTGTCTGAACGGAGTTTGTACGTTTGCCCAGTGACCGCGCGGGTTTTCTCCAAGATCTTCAGTTTCCTTCAATACTCCAAAGCCATAAAGGTTTGTAGGTTAATTGGCTCGGTATTAGTGTAAGTAGTCCCTATTGTGTGTAGCATAGTGTTAATGTGCAGAGATTGCTGGTCGGTGCGGACTCGGTGGGCCAAAAGGCCTGTTTCTGCTCTGTATCTCCAAATTAAACTAAACTAAAGTTGGTACCTGAGGCAGGGTAGAGGGTGCAGTGTTGAACATTTACATCCATCGTCTGCCATTCATGAAACAAAGACCGACTGGACAGGAAGTTGAGCCTGTAGTCTCATTAACATTGTGGAAGAGATTGGCAGCCATGTTAGAGTGGCTACATAGAAACAAGGAACTGCAGATACTGGTTTATCGAAAAGGACACAAAGTACTGGAGTAAATCAGCGGGTCAGGCAGCATCTCTGGAGAACATGGATAGGCAACATTTCAGGTCGGGACCCTTCTTCAAACAGTCTGAAGAAAGGTCCTGTCTCAAAACATCACCTATCCATGTTCTCCGGAAATGCTGCCTGACCCGCTGAGTTACTCCAGCACTTTGTGCCTTGAAGTAGCTATTGCTGGCCATCCAAAATATCCACCTGGTTCATGTAGCTGATCTATTCTGAACATTCAAATTGGGATCTATAGTCCCCAATTGCCAGATTTGGAACCCCTTGCTGGGCAAATTCCACAAGTGAAAAGGCTTCTGTTGTGTATGTTAACTGTGCAATTTAGTAATTGAGTGAAAAGTCCAGTGTAACATATAATTACTGTTTGCAAACTTCATTCTTTGACTAAGTATAATATTCCAATTCCTGGCTTCTGGCATAGGGTAGTCTGACTCTGAAAAAAAGGCTTTCAGTGAAAAACATTGTTAATGAAGCTAAATTTCAGAAACATAGCTCAAAGCATGTATATTTTGTCACACGTAAGACCATACAATGGAGCACAGCTTCTATACCACTGTTATTTTGTGAGACGTATTACACAACCTAATGATGGAATCATGCAATTGATGTAAAAGTTTAATTTTTTAAAAACAGAGTTATTTTTTAACAAAGTTTTTTTTCGGCTTCTGACATTTCAGGATTCCCATGTAATGCAGGGTTAAAGAGCAAAATAATAGTTTTCTAAGAAAGGGAATTCTGTAAGTAATCTTCTCAATAGAAAATGTAAGAAAAAAATCACTAACATTAATAAACCAGAGAATAATCATAAGCATTCCAATTATACATAATCTAACAAGAGGCATGGGTTTGAGAGTCAAACTAGCCCATCTTGTTCCATTTGTACTTCTTCTATACCATTAATTATCATATAAAGATTCACAGCACATTAAATATTTGTTACGCTTGACTTTACAAGTTAAGGTTTTCCACAGAATAGTTCCTCCCATTTGGAAATGTTCCACAGGTTGCCCATTCTCTGCACACATTCACTAACTTTCTGTAAAAGAATAAGGAGTAAACTTTTTATTCCATAGGTAAGATAAAATTAAGCAGGAATAATTCAGGTCCCATTACCTAGACCAGCTAAAAATATTTCCAAACTCACCTTTGGTACCAGGGATGGGGATAAAGACAAAGCCAACTACTATGGCAGCTTCACAAATCTCAGTTAGTGACAAGCCCAGGCCAAGACCCCAGCTTTACCTCTGGTTCTCTTCCCACATCATTAAATAAGGACATAGAAAGTACGGCTCAGCAATAGGTTCTTCAGCCCACGATATTTGCACTGAATATGGTGCCAAATTAAATTAATCCCTTCTGCCTGCACATGATTAATTTCCCTCCATTCCCTACATATTCATGTACCTATTTAAAAACCTCTTAAATCTCACTATGGTACCTGCCTCCACCCTCACCCCTGGCACCACCTTCAAGGCATATACCACTCTCTGTGTAAAAATCTTACCCCAGACATCTCCTTAAACTTTTGCCCTCTCACCTTAAAACTATACCTTCTCATATTTGACATTTCCTCCTCGGGAAAACTGATTCTGACTGTCTACTCTTAATTTCTCATAAATATTCATAATCACTATGCCTCTTAAAATTTTATAAAACTTAACATCATCTTTAAATATGCTGAAGACTTATTGTTGTTGGATGAATAACTCAGAGTACAGGAGGGAGAATGATAATCTGAATGAACAGGGCCAGAACAACAAACATGCTCTCAACGTCAGCAAGAACAAGTAGCTAATTGTTGACTTCAGGAAGGGAAATCCAAGAATCCATGAACCTAGGTACATAGATTCAGGAGTATAGGTGCAGGAGTAGGCCATTCAGCCCTTCGAGCCAGCACCGCCATTCAATGTGATCATGGCTGATCAACCTTCTTAGAAACATAGAAACATAGAAAATAGGTGCAGGAGTAGGCCATTCGGCCCTTCGAGCCTGCACCGCCATTCAATATGATCATGGCTGATCATCCAGCTCAGTAGCCTGTACCTGCCTTCTCTCCATACCCCCTGATCCCTTTAGCAAAAAGGGCCACATCTAACTCCCTCTTAAATATAGCGAGTTAGATGTGGCCCTTTCTTCCATCTTCATTGACAGGTGGCTGGTGAAGAGAGGCAATGGCTTCAGGTTCCTGAGTGTGCATATCCCTAAAGATCCCGTGCCCCAGCACATTGATACTTTTGCAAAGAAAGCTCGTAAATGTCCCCACATCCTTAGAAGATTAAGGAGATTTGGCATGTTGCTGAATACTCTATTAAACTTCTATGTATATGGTTGGGAGCAGACTAACTTGTTGCATCACGGCCTGGTTTGATAATTCATACGTCCAGGAATGGAGGGTGAACAGCTCTTATCAAAGTCATGAATAATATCTTACAAGATTGTGACAAAGGTAATTTGTCCTTCCCCATCCTTCTTTGCTAGTCTGAAGCTTTTCAAAGTATTGATCAAAATGTGTACCTCCAAGAATTGCATATCCATTCATCAGGTTGAGTGGGACTGTACTAGCTGCATCATTGGACTGTGGGACTGTATCCATCCAAACATTACTAGAGAATCACACGGAAAGAATTTTAATGCACAACATGTTACATCTGGTGTCACCTAAGAACCTATCCTTGGTTCCCCCTCCAAACTTTCACTACCCATTTTTCTCTCCAGTGACAGATTCCACACGTAGACTGGTAACTACAAGCACATTGGGAATGTTTGCTACATTAAAGGTGCAAATTGTACATGAGCTGCTGCTACATTTCAATTCTTCCTCATTTGCAAAGGATGGGAAATTTCCAGTGAGAGGGAGGACAAATCTTCCATCCACTTGCTCTTCCCCATTGGATGACTGTGTTGGGGGAATTTTTGTGTTAATCTGGAAAACTCCCCGTATCCCTTTGGCAAGTCATAGGCAGGACCATCTGCTGTTAAGTCAGTGAGCACAACACTTCAAAAGCTCGCTAGTGGCTAACAGAAACCATCTTGACCGGGAGGTGCCTGCAGAATTTGGAACAAAGGACGTCGCTGCAGATGAACTTGGGTGTTCCTGTGTGGCTGGAGGTATCTTGTTTGTATTTCATGCTCCGAATGTCAGCCGGTTGCAGATTGTCTCAGCTTTGTCTGCGAATCTTCAAATTGCCTTGTGAGAGGCAAAGTCTTCCTTATATCAGGAGTTCCCTTTTGACTGGCTCTGTCAGGGACAGACAAGTCAATAGAAGCAAGATCATAGGAGGCGTTAGCCATTACTGCCTTCAGGTACGTGAAAGCGGGCTTCGCAATCTCCTTAGTGAGGCCGCATTTTTAAAAATAAGTTCTTAATTAGACCTCTTACCAAGGGTTTTTGAAAAATGTGGTCTGAGTCTCCTAGGGGTGTGAGATTGTGCAGGTGTATAAGGCAGCTGGGTGTTGGACATAGACCTGTGGTGATGCTTATGACCCTTGCTCCCTGTTAATTAAATCTCCCACTGATTCCACTCGGTGTAGCCCCCAAAGGCATAAGTGAGTGTGATCCAAACACTGAACCACAAGGAGTTTCAGGGTCATTAAATTAAAATAAATACATTGCAACTCTACTCCTGAAAAGCAGTACTCTATGTTAGCACTGTGAAAAATTAAATGGAAAAAACATACGTTTGTTTGATGCTGTATTCCAGCTGTGGAATCACATCTGACACCCGCCATGATCGAAAACAGATGATGCTCTGTGCAAACTTACACCCCAAATTTGCAAAAGTTAAAAAAATTACTATGCTGGAGTGTCATTGGAGATTCTCCATAATTTTGCCATAATAGCGTTGTATTCACGATCATCCTGATTTTTCCCCATGTTACATTAATGCTACAGAAGTTGATTGGTTGGGCCTTGGGAAATTTAAAATTAATGAATGAGTTGGAATGGACAAGGTTTTAATAGGTGGAACAATAGATAGTCTGTACAGTCCAGCCTGGAGTCAAGTCATAAAAGGCCCTGTTTCAGTCCCTGATCTTTGCTCAGTTAGTTTATTTCTGCCACAGCAACTGTGAGGTAACCATTGGCATCATTGCTCAGTAGACCTGGTGCAATGAAATAATGAACAATGTTTCCTGCTATAACTCGGATTGATCGTACACACAAACTGCAAACTCATCTCCCACCTTGGTGAAACTCTTGGGCACCTTACAACCCAACGGTACAAATGTTGATTTCTCGAACTTCAAGTAACCCTTGGTTTCCCTCTCTCCCCGTTCCCAACCACCTTAGGTCTCCTACAGTTTCACTGTCTTCCTGATTAATTTTACTGTTTGTCTGCCTCGTTGTCATCTTCCCCTCATCCAACGATGAACCATTGTACACTTCTTTGATTTTTGTCTGCCTTGATCTGGTCTTTTCGCACCATGCATGTTCTTTGTACCTTCCATATCTCGTTTCCCTCTCTCCTGACTCTCAGTCTGAATACGGGTCTCGACCCAAAACGTCACCCATCCCTTCACTCCAGAGTTACTGCCTGTCCCACTGAGTTACTCCAGCATTTTGTGTCTGTCTTTGGTGAATCATTTGTCTCGCTTCATTATAAAAGATGGTCACTTGAATGAGATTCTGGAGAACTGAAAATGCTCGGTTTGCAACAGAGGTAATCGAAGTTGAAGGGACATAAAGGGAGGAAGGAAAACACAATATCATAAATTTATTTGATGTGCTTTAGTAGAAGCTGTCACTGGGTTGTGGAACAAACATTCCCATAATAATTGTACAAATCCTGTTGGGTTCTATGTAATTGGCTAAAAAAGTATACCAACTTATATACAGTGCCCTCCATAATGTTTGGGCCAAAGACCCATCATTTATTTATTTGCCTCTGTACTCCACAACTTGAGATTTATAATAGAAAAAAACATATGTGGTTAAAGTGCACATTGTCAGATTTTATTAAAGGGTATTTTTATACATTTTGGTTTCACCATGTAGAAATTACAGCTGTAATACATAGTCCCCCCATTTCAGGGCACCATAATGTTTGGGACACATGGCTTCACATGTGTTTGTAATTGCTCAGGTGTGTTTAATTGCCTCGATGCAGGTATAAGAGAGCTCTCAGCATGTAATCTTTCCTCCAGTCTTTCCATCACCTTTGGAAACTTTTATTGCTGTTTATCAACATGAGGACCAAAGTTGTGCCAATGAAAGTCAAAGAAGCCATTATGAGACAGAGAAACAGGAATAAAACTATTAGAGACATCAGCCAAACCTTAGGCTTACCAAAATCAACTGTTTGGAATATCATTAAGAAGAAAGAGAGCACTGGTGAGCTTACTCAATGCAAAGGGACTGACAGGCCAAGGAAGACCTCCACAGCTGATAACAGAAGAATTCTCTCTATAATAAAGAAAAATCCCCAAACACCTGTCCGACAGATTAGAAACACTCTTCAGGAGTCAGGTGTGGATTTGTCAATGACCACTGTCTGCAAAGACTTCATGAACAGAAATACAGAGGCTACACTGCAAGCTGCAAACCACTGTTTAGCTGCAAAAATAGATGGCCAGGTTATAGTTTGCCAAGAAGTACTTAACAGAGCAACCACAGTTCTGGAAAAAGGTCTTGTGGACAGATGAGACGAAGATTAATTTATGTCAGAGTGATGACAAGAGTAAAGTATGGAGGAGAGAAGGAACTGCCCAAGATCCAAAGCATACCACCTCATCTGTGAAACACGATGGTAGGGGTGTTATGGCCTGGGCATGTATGGCTGCTGAAGATACTGGCTCATAAGTGACGATACAACTGCTGATGGTAGTAGCATAATGCATTCTGAAGTGTACAGAAACATCCTATCTGCTCAAGTTCAAACAAATGCCTCAAAACTCATTGGCCGGTGGTTCATTCTTCAGCAAGACAATGATCCCAAACATACTGTCAAAGCAAAAAAGGAGTTTTTCAAAACGAAAAAATGGTCAATTCTTGAGTGGCCAAGGCAACCGCCTGATCTGAACTCAATTGAGCATGCCTTTTATATGCTGAAGAGAAAACTGAAGGGGACTAGCCCCCAAAACAAGCATAAGCTAAAGATGGCTGCAATACAGGCCTGGCAGAGCATCAGCAGAGAAGACACCCAGCAACTGGTGATGCCCATGAATTGCAGACTTCAAGCAGTCATTGCATGCAAAGGATATGCAACAAAATACTAAACATGACTACTTTCATTTACATGACATTGCTGTGTCCCAAACATTGTGGTGCCCTGCAATAGGGGGACTATGTATAAACACTGCTGTAATTTCTACATGGTGAACCCAAAATGTATAAAAATGGCCTTTATTAAAATTTGACAATGTGCACTTTAACCATGTGTGATTTTTTCTATTACAAATCTCAAATTGTGGATTACAGAGGCAAATAAATAAATGATGGGTCTTTGTCCCAAACACTATGGAGTGCACTATATTTACAAATCTTACTTCAGAAACTCATTTATATCAAATTCTCAATATGTGCTATTATCAAGTCAATGTTGAAGAGGTGATATTGAAATCCAAATGCTAATTTACTGGAACATACGAGTTCTGAAATTTGATCAATTGGCCTTTAAATGACTCCCACATATCAGATGTGGACTTACCCAATAACAACTGCTCCCAATGCACCTTCCCGAGCTCCTGTTTAATAACGTTGGAATTTGCTTTTGCTCTAATTTCATACCTTCCCACATGATCCAGACCTATCCTTGTTTAAAACAATCTTACAGTTATGGAATTGTGATCACTATCTCCAAAATAATCTTCCACTGAAATACCAGATATCTGACCAAGCTCATTTCCCAACAGAAAGTCTAGTATTTTCCCTTCTTGGGTTGGACTATCCACATAGAGTTTCAAGAAAATCTCTTGGATACCTCACAAATTCTACCCTGCCTAAGCAGTTGGCACTGAGCTAGTCTTAGTCATTATTGGTGAAGTTAAAATCATGCACTAAGACAACCCTGAGGTTTTGAAATCTTTTTGTAATCTGTCTACATATCTGTTCCTCAATCTCATGCTTTAGGGGGCCAATAGTACAATCCCATTAGAGTGCTTGCACCTTTCTTATTTCTAAACTCTACCCACCCTGCCTCAGCAGACAAACCCTTCAGTGTGTCCTGAGTTCCGCCGTGACAGTCTCCCAGATGAGGAATGCAACTCCTCCACCTTTTTCCCCACCCTCTCTATCGCATCTGAAATATCAAAATCCTGAAACATTGAGCTGCCAACCATGTCTCTCTCGCAACCATATTTCTGCAATGGTCACAATAGACATAGTCCCAAACACCAATCCAGACTCTAAATTCATCTGCTTTCCCCACAATACTCCTTGCATTCAAATAAACAGACTTCAGCCCATCAGCTTCACCATATTCCTTCACAATAGACAATAGACAATAGGTGCAGGAGGAGGCCATTCGGCCCTTCGAGCCAGCACCGCCATTCAATGTGATCATGGCGGACCATTCTCAATCAGTACCCCGTTCCTGCCTTCTCCCCATACCCCCTGACTCCGCTAACCTTAAGAACTCTATCTAGCTCTCTCTTGAATGCATTCAGAGAATTGGCCTCCACTGCCTTCTGAGGCAGAGAATTCCACAGATTCACAACTCTCTGACTGAACAAGTTTTTCCTCATCTCAGTTCTAAATGGCCTACCCCTTATTCTTAAACTGTGGCCCCTTGTTTTGGACTCCCCCAACATTGGGAACATGTTTCCTGCCTCTAACGTGTCCAACCCCTTAATAATCTTATATGTTTCGATAAGATCTCCTCTCATCGTTCTAAATTCCAGTGTATACAAGCCTAGTTCACCTCCCCAAGCATGTCCTTCCTTTGAGATTACTGGTGCTGACCTTTATGTTCCCTTCACTCCTTCCAATTTCTGACCTGCTACTCTGGTTACCACCTTCCTGCCTCTCTAATTTAAACATCCTCAATTGGCATGAGCAAACCTCCATGCTAGGTTTTTGGTCTCCTCCAGTTTTGATGCAACGTGTCCCTCTTGTAAGGTCACCTCTGCCCCAGAAGAGATCCCAATGGTTGAAAAATCTGAAAGCAGTCTCCTGCACCAACTCCTGAGCCATGCATTCATCTGTCCTACCTTCCAATTCCCACCCTCACTTGCATGTTCAGATTCTCAGGTAAGATATGAAAAAGTAGATTTTTAACGTACAGTGAAAAACATGAATGTCCCACCCGTCTAACTCTAAACCTAATGCAAACTGGTCGAGTATCAGAAGGCACAAGTTTCAAATCAAGTTGAGGCGAGGTTTACTGTCACATGCACAAGTAAGGTGTGGTTCATGTACAATTAAAATATTGCTTGCAGCAGGATCACACATATTCAGATAACAGACAAAATCATAAATTATACATAAATTACTCTTAAAATCTGCCAGATAGTCAGAAGAAAAAAAGTCTTTGTAAAAAGCAAGACATTAGCGCAAAATGAAATTTGAAAAATAAAACAAGCCCATCCTATTATTTGAAGCTTATGAAAGAACAAGACTGCCATAAACCCAAGTGTGGCAAGTTTGACTGGACTCAAAGATAGTTAGCAAACCCATAATTATCTGATGGTTTATTTACTCGAACCTTCTGTGTTATGTTAACTCCATCCAAATTACTAAATGACTGTGCGCCATGTTTCGTCATTTTGCTGGCACCTCTTGTATTTAACTTTAATACTAGTCTATTGATTAATTCACACAGAACATTTATTTTAAAAATGCATATGTGTTGTATCAATTTGCATTTGGGACCATCTGGTTTTCATCATGTTGATTGTCAGGTATGTATCCGTGGCTATGACTACCACAGTAAACCAGGGTGTAGGTTTTCTCTATTAACGTTGCATGATATTCGGTGGTACTTGCCGGGAAATACTGAACAGCCAGCATTTCCATGGCAAGTATCAAACTTAATCTGCCAGGAATTTCTAGTTGCTTTCCGACTTTGGATCTTTGTGGAGTATTGTGGGGGACTTCCTGAACGTGGTCCCACCAACCTAAGAACCGACAACATTATAATGTGCTATAATGAACAACCGGATCAATCTGCTTGTTAAAAGATGAGATATAACAGATTCTGCCCCCTTCCTCCAGTAAAAGTCGGTTAATCAGTTCCACAGTTCGCAATGATGTATCTCTCTCTCTTGGGCTCACACGTTTCTAGTGAATGTTTGGCCTATTAGGGAACCTCCTTGCCTGAGGTAATCTGTTGCCGGCCCCAATTTGTCCTGATTTTTTTTCTCTCACTTCAAGTTTCCCCTCCCCCCCATCCTATAATCAGTCTGAAGAAGGGTCTCGATCTGAAATGTCACCTATCCATTTTCTCCAGCGATGCAGCCTGAGTTGCTGAGTTACTCCAGTATTTTGTGAATATCTTTTATATAAATCGGCATCTGCAGTTCCTTTTATGATATATCTGCATTAAATGCCTTCAGTTCGTTTATTTAAACAACACATCAATCCTGTTGCATCTTTACATTGAACTTCAACCAATAAAGTTATTTATTAAAGGAAAGAAATAATAAACACATTGAAGGCATATTCGATACCTTTTGAAGTATTGTAAATAGCTGCTGATTCACAAAGTTCACAAAGAAACAAAATGCTAATGTGTAAATAACTGTTCACTGCTGTTCACCAAAGGAAATCATTCTTGAGAACACTACTACTCTTTCTCAAATCATGGCTTTGGACCTGTTATGGTGGTCAGATTATTCCTCATATATTATTATTGTATATCCTAGATTGTACAACATAACTAATCACCACTTCTGCTTTAAGCTTTCAGGGCAAGTGAGAATAGATTCAACTTTAAGTTAAAGAGACATATACAAAAATATGAATCACAAAGATGGCCAAGACATTTTAGGTAATAAAATACCTCTATGTGGCCAAAATGGTCGAATAAGGTCCAAGCAGGATTGACTAATTTAGTGAGAGATTTTGTGTTAAAAGATATGAAGCCCACATTAGAATTGGTCAACTGCAGATTCATTAGGAAACACAAGGTGCTGGAGGAAATGTATAGGAAGGAACTGCAGATGCTGGTTTAAACCAGAGTTAGACACAAAAAGCTGGAGTAACTCTATGCGTCAGACAGCATCCGTCCTTCCCCCACTCTAGTCATCGTATCAGTTTCACTGTCGTCCTGGTGAGTTTCATTGTCTGTATAACTCGTTATTACCTAGCCCACAGCCAAAAATGGACTGTTCCCTTGATCATCGTTCCTGTTTTGCATATCTTTCATTCATTTAAGGTAGACACAAAATGCTGGAGTAACTCAGCGGATCAGGCAGCATCTCTGGAGAGAAGGAATGGGTGACGTTTCGGGTCGAGACCCTTCTTCAGACTGATGTCAGGGGAGGGGGCGGGACAAAGATAGGATATAGTAGGAGACAGGAAGACTAGTGGGAGAACTGGGAAGGGGGAGGGGAAAGAGAGGGACAGAGGAACTATCTGAAGTTAGAGAAGTCAATGTTCATACCACTGGGGTGTAAACTGCCCAAGCGAAATATGAGATGCTGTTCCTCCAATTTGCGCTGGGCCGCACTATGACAATGGAGGAGACCCAGGACAGAAAAGTCAGATTGGGAATGGGAGGGGGAGTTGAAATGCTGAGCCTCCGGGAGATCAGGACAGAAAGGTCAGAAAGCAACCCCAACTTAGTTATCAAACATACAACGCCTCCATCTTTCATTCATTTGTCCTATGTCTCTCTATATCACTGTCTGTGTCTATCATTTCCCTTCCCCCTGACTCTCACTGAAGAAGGCTTTCCACCTGAAACATCACCTATTCCTTTTCTCCAGATATGCTGTCTGACTTGTTGAGCTACTCCAGCTTTTTGTGTCTAAATTCTGGAGGAATTCAGGAGGTCAAGCAGCATCTGTGGAGGGAATAGAGTAGGTCTGAAGAAGGATCCTACCCTGAAACGTTACCTGTCCATTTCCTCCACAAATGCTGCCTGACCTGCTGGGTTCCACCAGCACTTCGTGTTTTGCTCAAATTTTCAGCATCCGCAGTCACTTGTGGCTGGAGATATATTAGGTAGCCTGCTGATCCATATTTCCCCAACAGTGACCAGTGTTTTGACATTAAGGATGTTGCTGATGTGAGTTCAAGCATTACTTATGCAGAATACATAGCAGCATACAGAGTGCGTAATACAGTTAGAGGCCCTTACGTTTATCCAGACCATGCTGCTGTACTCAAGCCTTTTACTTTGTTTTCTCATCCTCCCCCCAGTAAATTGTGATCTTGTCTCCCCTCGTATGTATGTATATTAGGCGTTTTGCTCCACGTGGCCTAGCTTATGTGTTAATTGCAAGGCCACACTTACTTTTTGCAGCCTCTTGAATCCAATTACCCTTGATGCCTTGCTGCTGTAGCCGCTGCCCACATCGAGTTTTGTATTAAAAAACTCCTCCACCGTTGGGGACCAATTGTAATGAAGAAAACGCAGCAACTTCACACACGATCATGTGATACCAGATACTCTATATTTTTAACTGTGCTGATTGTGAGATAAATGGTAGTCAGAATAGTGGGAATGATACAGGCAGCAGACAAGGCTTCATTTTAATTTTTCTTCTGAAAGATAGTGTATCCAAGGGGGCAGCATTCAGTCCGTACTGCATTGACGTGTTAGTCCGCAGTCAAGTCTTCATTGTGGACGAGCACATTGTGGAATTCACTGCCTCAGAAGGCAGTGGAGGCCAATTCTCTGAATGCATTCAAGAGAGAGCTAGATAGAGCTCTTAAGGATAGCGGAGTCAGGGGGTATGGGGAGAAGGCAGGAACGGGGTACTGATTGAGAATAATCAGCCATGATCACATTGAATGGTGGTGCTGGCTCGGAGGGCCGAATGGCCTACTCCTGCACCTATTGTCTATTGTCTATTGAGCACACAATTTCTAAGTAAGATGCAAGGTTACTAACTACAAACAGCTAGTGATGGTGAATCAGGTTTTCATGGTTTATTTTACTCCTTTTTACCTTGTTGATGTCCCCCATTATAGATGGGCTTTGGCACTTCTGCAGGATATTGCAACAGGAATGATGTAATCAAACAAGACATTTTAAAATATATTGATATTATCAAAGTCTTCAGAAAAAAATACCACAAGCTAAGTTATCTGTGCTTCCTGAAGACCGTTAGGTGACTTTTCATTACTGATGTTGTGACCAGAGATTTTATCATTGGATATTCCTACTAATTTTAAAATATCTTATCAGGCATTTCCCAATAGGAGTTACAAAAAGAGTGGTAGATGGAAGTTAGTCTTGGATGATAGCACTAAGAGGAGGTATGGATCAGCAATATGTAATAGGAATCTGTTGAATTAAGTAACAGGAGCTGTTGCGAACCTAGTGAAGCTTATTTTGAATCATCTGTTGCATTAAACTTTATTCTGCATAATAATTGTTTATACCTAATTAAAAGTTGAAACTTGAGTTAGGGGTTGGATGCACAACTGTGGTTATTGTCTCCCGGATCTACTCCCTTTAATTTTTATAGTTATATCTTTTTTTTTAATCCTCTTACTCTCTCTTCCCAATAGTTTATAGTTTTTTTTTTTTTTTTTTTTTTTTTTTTTTTTCCTTTCTTCTATATTTTTTTTATTTTCTCTCTTTAAAAATTTAAAAATTGAAGCTATGTAAGAACTCTGTAACAAATGTGTCTTTTATTTCTATTTGTACATATGCTTTTCAAAAAATAAAAAAAAAAATTAAAAAAAAAAAATAATAATAATAATAATAATTGTTTATACCTGTGTCATTACCTCTGCCCACTGCAACTCCCATTGAACCCCACCCCAGCTGAATTATATATTGTTGTGATGAGCTTGAACAACACTCTCACCCCATCTCTCCTCACACTCCTTCACGAGCAAGCACTCAGTTGCTCAAAGTAATGACATTGGACTTCCAACCTGTGGAAATAAAATTCTGAATCCCACCATACCAACGTCTGGAATTATATTCAGTAACCATGAATGCAATTAAAACATTGTTACAAAAACTCAGATAGTTCCTTACCTTTTTGGGGAAGAAATGCTAGCTTATGGACAACTCCATTTCCACATTATGGGCATGGGCTCACTTGTGACAGTCCATTAATTCCTGGATGTCAGTCACCCTGTAGAACTAACAAAACAAACCAAAACTATTGGAGGTCAGAATGCAGAGAACCCTCTGTATGTTTCACAAATGATAATGCATGTTTTACTGAGCTGTATTTATATTACAGTTATTTTTTTACTGACGGTGGCACAGTGTCATCGTAAGAACTGTCTACACTCCACAGAATTTGTCCTGTGCTGTAAATGTCATTTTTCACTGTAGAGACTCTCTGAGACTCTGATGGTATTGTTTACAACAGGACCAGAACAGCACGGACACACCCTCACATTACCAATTGAATTCAAGTCTGAATTCAAGTTCAAACAGATTCCTATTTGTTTTGGGGTTGATACTCAAACTTTTCTTTTGATTTTTCTTGTCACTCCCACCACCTCCACCTTTTGATTTATTCTCTTTATTTGTTCTGTGGTACATAGTGTTAGGTTTGATTGTGAAATGTGTCAAGAAAGATAGTGCTACTCTACATAATTTACTGCTTTTGTTGCCAAAATAGTAACCTTTCATTCCTTTAATTTATTTTGGCAAAATGACAGGCAGCAATTAGAACAAGACTCATTTTCCATACTCATATTTTGCTTCTGAGTCTTAGTTGGATTTGTGGATGCTTAATTGTATCTTCTTGTGGTGTACCGTGTGCTATAAAAGCTCATTTTTCAGAACATATCCAGCTGGATGATATTCTAAGATTGGAACCAGACTGTGGTTATGTGTATGGAGAATCTTCACCAATCTCTATCCTGACACCAAGAATATAACTGTGCAGCAATCTCATTGAATGATATTACAGTGGACTGCAGCTCCCTTTGTTGCTAGTGGCCTTCATCCAACACATAATCCTCTGACATTTTCATCACCTCCAAAGGGATCCCACCACTAGCCCCATCTTCCCATCTCCAGCCCTTTCCGCTTTCCGCAGAGACCGTTCCCTCTGCAACTCCTTGGTTAACTCATCACTTTCCACCTCATCCACCCCCTCCCCAGGTACCTCCCCCTGCCACTGCAACACGTGTCTCTATACCTCCTCCCTCAACTCCGTTCAAGCACCCCTTCAGTCCCTTCAGGTGAGGCAGAGATTCTCCTGCACTTCCTCTAACCTCATCTACTGCATCTGCTTTTCCAGGTGTGGACTCCCATGTATCGGTGAGACCAAGCGCAGGCTCAGCGATCGTTTTGCTAAATACCTCCGCCTAAACCTACACGATCTCCCGATTGCTAAACACTTTAATGCCCCCTCCCTTTCCCACACTGACCTTTCTGTCCTGGGCCTCCTCCACTGTCAGAGTGAAGCCCAATGCAAATTGGAGGAACAGCACCTCATATTTCGCTTGGGCAGCTTACAACCCAGTGGTATGAATATTGATTTCTCTAACCTCAAGTAACCCTTGCTTTCCCTCTCTCTCCATACCTCTCCCACCCTAGTTCTTCGACTAGTTTCACTGTCCTTCTGATTAATTTTACTGATTGTATGCCTCCTTGTCAGATTCCCCTCAGCTAACAATTTCTACATTTCTACATTTCCTTATCTGCTTTGATCTGTCGTTTACACATCTTACCCCTCCATATCTCAAGACTCCTTCTCCCCTGACTCTCACTGAGGAAGGGTCTCGACCTGAAATGTCACCCATTCCTTCTCTTCAGAGATGCTGCCTGTCCTGCCGAGTTACTCTGCCATTTTGTGTCTACCTTTGGCTTTAATTAATTTTAAATTTAACTTAAATTTACTAATTTCATATCAATAATTTTTCACATATGGCACTTGGGCCATCTAATTTTCTGATTCTGTAAAATGGAAGGTGAATCTATTCATTAGGATGAATGCAAGATCTTCAGTTGTCAAATGTTTCATTTAGTTTAGACTTCTAGAATGTAGCCTTTACGGGCGGCACGGTGGCGCAGCGGTAGAGTTGCTGCTTTACAGCGAATGCAGCGCCGGAGACTCAGGTTCGATCCTGACTACGGGTGCTGCACTGTAAGGAGTTTGTACGTTCTCCCCGTGACCTGCGTGGGTTTTCTCCGAGATCTTCGGTTTCCTCCCACACTCCAAAGACGTACAGGTATGTAGGTTAATTGGCTGGGTAAATGTAAAAAAAAATTGTCCCTAGTGGGTGTAGGATAGTGTTAATGTACGGGGATCGCTGGGCGGCACGGACTTGGAGGGCCGAAAAGGCCTGTTTCCGGCTGTATATATATGATGATATGATGAAGTCAATTAACCTATAAACCAGTACATATTTGGAGTGTAGTTTAGTTTAGAGATACAGTGTGGAATCAGGCTCTTCGGCCCACCAAGTCCATGCAGACCAATGATCACCCATACACCATCTCTATACCGAGGGCAATTTACAGAAGCCAATTAACGTACAAACCTGCACATCTTTGGAATATGGGAGCAAACCGGAGCAACCCTTTTCTGGTTGGAATGTCAAAGAGCAAGAGGGCCAAGCTTTAAGGTGGGAGGAGGAATGTTTAAAGCAGTTGTGTGGAGCAAGCTTTTTACACAGAGTAATGGGGATCTGGAATGCACTAGGGGTTGTGGTGGAGGCAAATATGATAGTCACACTTAAGATGCTTTAAGATAGGCACATGGATGTGCACATAATGGAGGAATATGGATCATGTGCAGGCAGCAATGATTAGTAATGATTAGCTTAACTTAGCATCATGTTTGGGAGAGACAGTGGGGCAAAGGACCTGATCCTGTAATGCATTGTACTATTGTGACAGAAGGACAGTTATCACTAAAGCAGATGAAGATTGTTACACCTGGGAAACTCTCCAGATGGGCTGAGATTATTATCTTCCAAGATCAGCAATCACTTTTCTTCGAGGTAGGTGTGACTCTTGTGAATGATGTTTCTCTACAATGCCACTGACTTCAGTTTTAGAAGAGTTTCAGGAAATTATACCCATTCAAATGCTGCCTGTCAAGGGCATTTGTTCTTAACATCTCTTGATTCCTACTTTCAATATAGGTGTTGCTGCATTTGGCATTATTCTTGGAAGAAAACACCACTGATTTAGTCTAAGCATTAATATGGCAAAGACTTGTGACTGAAATTGTACAATACGGAAATATAGTTGTGGAGGTTACATTCTGCATAGATGAATTCAATTAAATGTACACCACTTACTACAATTTTGTATTATTTTATTAGCTTTTGGCCAGTCATTATGACATAAATATACCCCCAAATTCCTTCTTTGTCCTTATTTCTTCATAGAATTCACTCAAAGACCCATTCCTTCTCTCCAGAGCCGCTGCCTGTCCCATTGATTTACTCCAGCATATTGTGTCTTTCACAGGGTGATATGGTCTGAGCAATATTTTTTTCATTCACTGCTATTCAATGATGATTTAACAAAATATTCAATTTAAACAGGGTAGCCACAAAATGCTTGACTTCCTATTACCTTTTTACCAAGCCGATATTTGAAATGCAGTGACAAGTATTGTGCCAAACAATCAGTTCCATTGGCTGTGGACAAACCTATGGCATGGTTTCAGCTTTAAACAGCATTGAAATTACCTGAATATAGGCTTATACACAGCAAGTCTGAGACATCTATAGTAGAACACCAGGTGATGGAGTAAGTCACCGTGTCAGGCAGCATCCCTGGAGGATTTGGCTAAGCGACGTTTCGATCAGGACCCTTCTTCAGTCTGAAGAAGGGACGCGACCTAAAGCATTGTCTATCCATGTCCTCCAGATCTGCTGCCTGACCTGCTAAATTACTCCAGCACATTGTGTTCTGTGCAGGATTCCAGCATCTGCAGTTCCTTGTGTCTCCTGATTTATCTTTTGCTGTTCATTGTTTGAAAGGCATCCATTCATTCACATCGCTTCTGGGATTTTCTTATGCATTTTCAGTGCATCACCATGTTGTAGGATTTGATCCATCGTGTGATGGGTAATGGAACGATTGCAGCAATAAACAAACAACTTTAGTGTCTAAGTCGGTTTTAAATAAATTAAGTAATGCAGAAACCACAGTTACACATGCAAGTGGCATATCATTATTGCTGAACCTCATTCTCCCAAAACTTATTCCAAACCAGTTAAGGATTAGAAAACTCCCCTCCGGCTACTATATCGACATGTGCAATGCCTAGGGAAATTGTTGATGGACGTCACTGAAGGGAGGTTTCATAGCAAAGCTATTAAACTGTCCAACTTTGCAATGCATTTGGCTAAAAGAGATGTTTAGTTCCATGTCAAGTGGTATGCTGTTTGTAATAAACTATACTTGCAAGTTTATATGTTTTGTTGGACCCCTCCCTTTTAATTAACTTTTTAAAAAATTGCTTGCAGGTTCTACATGGTGTGCCCAATTTATTTGATATCTTGTTGATTACTGCTGTTTCTAGGCAAAGCCACAAGCTGCAAACATAAGGAGTATGATTTACCCTTTCCAAGCTCAGTCACACAACACTCTCTTAACATTAGATCATTCCAAAGCACACACTGACATTCGTTTCTGTGGTTGCTAGCAATCAAATCATTGTGGTAAATGCTACCAGGAGAAAAAAGTCACAAGTAGGTTACCTTTGAGAACAATTTTAGTACTTCAGCCCCAGGTTTAACAACGTGTTTTTCTTTTAGTCAGAGTTACAGGCATTGTGGTTGCTATGTAGTCATTTCTAAACCACTGAACTTTTCTGCCTAAAATGTTATATTGCTTTCAACATACACGCCCTAACTCAGCACGCATTCATTTAATTAATTATTTGTAAGTTGATTGTAAGTATTCAGGAGCAACACAATGAGTAGTTAGAAATGCTGCCTCATCGTTGCAGTGCCCAGGTACTAACTGTGTGGAGTTTGCACGTTTTCTTGTGATCGCTTCCACTTACTTGGGTGCTCTGGGTTTCCTTCCACATCCTTGAGGCATGAGGTTTAGTAAGTTAGTTGGCTACTGTAAGCTCCCCTAGTGTGTAGATGAGTGATAAAATCTGACAGGAGTTGATGGCAGTGTGAAGAGATATAAAAATAGGATGAATGTAGATTCGTTTAAATGGTGCTTGATGGTTGCATAGACTTGTTGGGCCAACAGGAATAATCCTGGTGTTGGACTGCTTGACTATTGTCATAACTCTATTTATGTTTAGAAAATAAATCTTTGGTTTAGTTTAGTAATACAGCACAGAAACAGGCTCTTCGGCCCACCGAGTCCGCGCCGACCAGCAATCCCCACACACTAACATTATCTACACACACTAGGGGACAATTTCCAATTTTACGAATCCAATTAACCTACAAACCTGTAAGTCTTTGGAGTGTGGGATCACCCGGAGAAAACCCATGCAGGTCACGGGGAGAACGTACATACTCCGTACAGACAGCGCCCGTAGTCAGGATCGAACCCGGATCCCTGGTGTTGTATGGCAGCAACTCTACTGCTGCGCCACCGTGCCGCCCTAAGAAAATCTGTTGGTAATCAGGACGGATAGTTCAGTCCTTCCATCCTCCACAACCTTCCCACTAGTCCTCTTCAAAGTTTGGCTGCCCTCTGTCAGGCAAGTGAATAACTAGGTGATTTAATATTCCCACCACCACAAGGGCCTGAGTTATGCTAATAAAATTGTGGTTTACCTTTGGGTGTATGTTTCTTAAATATTTCATAGCATTTTAATGTGCATTTTAAAGGTTCTTCTATTGGTAACATTATTTAAACTGATTGGAACAGTTTTATAAATGTCTCTGAGGCATTTGAAGACTTTGAAATAGTTTAGTTTATTTATTGTCACATGTACCAAGATATAGTGAAAAGCTTTAGTTGCGCGCTAACCAGTCGGAGCGGGCAAGGGTGTTTTGTGGGCATAGCCACGGGGCAGACTGCTCAATCCAACACAAGTCTCCCCTCCTCAGGGGCACTGGGTTGTAGGTCAAGGCCTCAGGCTGGGAGCAGGATGACCTCACCCCAGGTCTTGTCTCCTACAGGACCCTCGAGGGCGGCATGGTGGCACAGCTGTAGAGTTGCTGCCTTACAGCGCCAGACACCCGGGTTCGATCCTGACTACAGGCACTGTCTGCACGGAGTTTGTACACTCTCCCTGTGACCGCATGCGTTTTTTGCGGGTGCTCCGATTTCCTCCCACACATCCACGGATGTACAGCTTTATAGGTTAATTGGCTTTGGTAAAAATTGTAAATTGTCCCTTGTGTGTAGGATAGTGCTAGTGTATGGGGTGATTGCTGGTCGACACGGACCAGGGGGGCCTAAGGGCCTGTTTCCGTGTGTATCTCTACACTAAACTAAAAACTGATACAAAGTAAAAAGATGAACAGTGACATCATAGTCCTCTCTGTGTTATCAGTCATCCCAACCACATGGCTACATATCCCTAAACTATAGACTACAGCGAACAACTCTGATTTTTGTGATACAATGAGACAGATGAAGAAAAGTCAGGAGTTAGTGACAAGAAAAGGCATGGTGACTTTTCTCACATTGTTTTTTTCATGAGCAACGGAATGGAGGGAAAATTATGTGAATATGATTCACCATAGATGGGATTGAATTGTATCTTTTTATTTGACTTTTGTAGTGGGTCTAGACGCAGCAGGAATCAGGCAAGACGCCAGGTAAGGATCAACAGTAACATTAATGTAGCATCAGAACATCCACTCTCTTCAGTCTCTCACATGAGAGTCAACTCTCGCCCCTTCAGGCAAACCCCGTAGCTGCAGACCCCTCCCCAGCATTGTCCACTCAGTGCCGAGGGGGATGACCCAGGGAGGGGCCTAATCCCCGGGCACCACCACACTTTCACATTTTCTGTAAAACCTGCTATTCTATCTGCTCCATCCAGTTTAATACTTAAATACTTCATTTACAACGTAAAAATCTGATGGTATTAGCAGGTTACAGGTGGGTTAACAAGAAAATTACCCAATAACCTGAGGGTGAAGATTCTCCTGTGAATATGTATGGGCAAAGCTACTACATAAGTGTATTGCCATTTACGTTCAGTCCCACTCCCACTATATACCTCTTGCTGAAGAATACACTTGTCTTTCTTTTAGAATTTAACACTGTACAAAATGGGGATGGGATCCTGCCAACATCAGGTTTTATCCCTAAATCTTCAATGACCAAGACAGAAACTTTATTTTCCCATTTCCCCAAATCCAAGGTTTTTGAGTCCGTCATTTGACAAAAATCAGAAAAATTCACAAATTAACTGTTCAATTAGTCTGATTAAGAGGGCTTTTCTTTCATATTGTCTGAATGCATCCACCAGCTGGCACATTATGTCCAGCAGATGATAACAGCCGGAGTCCATAATCAAGGAGTGGAAGGGGGAGGGGGGTGAGAGGAAAGTTAACTGCTTCCTCTGTTAACTATCCAGAGCCCCATGTTGGAAATTCTCATACGTAGACATTGATTGAAGGCAGAGTTGAGTTTGGCTGTGCTGTCTCATGTTGTTCACTTCTATTATCACTTCTACGCAAGAAAGTTGTCATTTCAGTGAGGATTTTGGAAATATGTACATCTAGCAGTGAACAAACCCATTCAGCAGTGAACATAAAATTGGGGAGAAAAATAATCTGACAGTACTTGGAAATGGAAATACGCAATAGCTACCAATAACTTCTCTAAAAATCATCCCTGCAGCTGTGTATACAAGGGTTCAAGGAAGACTTAGCTGTTGAAATATTCCGGTTTACTTTTGACTTGGGTTAGATTTGGCATCGGAGAGGTTCTGAAAAAAAATAGAAGCTGATGCCAGTGACATTTCAGTCCGAGGAATGCCGTGTGGGAACACACTGCGATTCAGTTTATCTCCAAAACATTTGGCCACCTCTCAAGTGTTTCTAAAGTGACAGTTTTGATGTGTCATGTTGGAAAGGTCAATGAAAGTGAAAGAAGTGGCCAAACATTCGTCTGGAATTTGCTTATCGGGTTTCCTGACTGTGCTGCGTGTGATTAGACCTCAGCTGTCGCACACTGCGCTTGCTTTTTTTCCCCTTGTGCCTTCCACCTCGTGCCCTCAAAGGATTTTCTTTCGTTAAAGCTCTAGGGGCTAGTGGAATCGAGGGATATGGGGAGAAGGCAGGCACAGGTTACTGATTGTGGATGATCAGCCATGATCACAATGAATGAGGGTGCTGGCTCAAAGGGCCAAATAGCCTCCTCCTGCACCTATTTTCTATGTTTCTATGTTAAGGGGGCATGTTGTTCTGATATGACACGTTGCACCTAATACTGTCTGGCGGTAGAAAAGATCTCGCCAGCATTTTCAAATCTCCCTCCCATGAATCAGCACACACACAACCAATTAAAGACAGTCTGAAGAAGGGCCTCAACCCAAAACATCACCCATTCCTTCTCTCCAGGGATGCTGTCTGTCCCGCTGAGTTACTCCAGCTTTTTGTGTTTATCTTCAGTTTAATTCGGCATCTGCAGTTCCTTCCTACATAAGGAAGATCCCTACTTTGGCAGCTGAGTCACATGAATAGATGGAATTGTTTTTTTCCACAACAACTGCATCCCTTTTAATAAAAAGGCCACTGTAAAGTCCACGTTTTAAAATAACTTTTTTATTCTCTCTGTGAATTTAAAGAAAAAATCCTCACCAAATACACAGATTTATTTTTCTATGTCTTTGATATTAATGCAGGAAAAACTTTTTAAGTCAGAGAGTTGTGAATCTGTGGAATTCTCTGCCTCAGAAGGCAGTGGAGGCCAATTCTCTGAATGCATTCAAGAGAAAGCTAGATAGAGCTCTTAAGGATAGCGGAGTCAGGGGGTATGGGGAGAAGGCAGGAACGGGGTACTGATTGAAAATGATCAGCCATGATCACATTGAATGGCGGTGCTAGCTCGAAGGGCTGAATGGCCTCCTCCTGCACCTATTGTCTATTGTCTATATATATATTTTAAAAAGTAATAGAATTAAATAAATCAAGACTTCCAAGTACACCCTGGCACATAGTGGAATCTCATGGGTGAAGGTAAATGGAACCGAGTCACAGTCACATTGCTTGTAAAATGGACAGATGTCTGCTCCTTCAATCTGGCAAATACACAGGGTGTGAATACACTGGAAGGATAGTTTATCAGGAGAGGGTACATGATGCTTTTAGTTGCTAACCACAAGTTTATTTCAAACATCAGATTGATACTGATATTCACGCAGACACACTGCAGAAAGTTCTAATGCTCTAAACCATTCCCTAATCACGAAGGCAGGATTGTCCAACGACCAGGACCTAGGGACTCAGTGAATTTTCCATAAACACACTGGAGACTGGAAACTCCTCAGCATAATTAAAAAAATTATTAAGGTTGAGAATCTGCGTGTCAAGGATTTGTCTAGGTAGCTGTGGAAATCTGTGAAGTTTGGGGTCTACAGAGTTTTTGAAATGTTTTCAGTATTTGGTTTGTATTTCACAATTTATTTCAGACCCTCCTCCCACCACCCAGTCTATGTTAAATATGGATTGGGAAGGTCAAATATTGCATGGGACAGGACACTTCCCGCACCCTTGGGACATGTTGGTTATGGAAGCTTAGGAATAATGGAAATACACTGCATGTGTGAATGTATATTGATTGTTCTTGCGAAGATACCTTTGGGGATCTCATGGGGCTTTCATACAGAACTTTCCCTCAGTGTGAAATCGATTGCAATGTTCACCACGATAAAGTGCATCATACACGACCTGTGAAAAGAGAGAATTCCTGGGCTTTGCTGCATTTGTTCAGAGCCTTCTTACTGCTGCCATCATTTATTTGCACTGCATATTCCCTAGAGCAAACAAAATAGCAGTTAGTCTGCAAATGCCAGGAGGTTAACACCAGAAGGTTGCCCATATCATGTGTTACACAAGGGAAGGAAATTAAAATATTGATTATTTTCAGTCATAGAATCAGCACTGTGCATGCAGCGACAGACACAAAAATCAGCCTTTTGATTATTATTTTTTTGGGTGTTACTAATGTTTGCTGAAGTCACATTTATACCAAAAAAACTGTCTGAATAGTACTGCAAACCAATGAGTTTGGACTTTACAGCTTCAAGAGCCAAATCCAAAATAAACTGTGAAATATAAATACTAAAACCTTTTCAAAAGCTCTATCTACCACAAGATCACGAACTCCCACATCTACCTTACCAAAACCTCCCACCCCACTTCCTTTAAGCACTCCATTCTTGCAGTTTCTTTGCTTCTGATGTATCAGTTCTGGCAGCACTAACCTCTACACCACTCCTGCACTAACCTCTATGCCGCTCCTTTCAAGAACAGCTTCTACACCAGCTTCTTACACCACTCCTGCATTAGTTTTTACACCACTCCATCCCAGTTGAAACAGAAACCATGCTTGAGAGATGGTTACATGCTCCATCAAGCATGGTTTCCATTTTAACTGAAGCCCCCAACTGCGTTCGTTTTATTGCCCTCACTTCAACTCAAAGCCCCTCTGCTCCCATCCAGAACAGAGGTAAGGTTTCCCTTCCCTTCATGTTCTACCTCTTCATTGAATGGAGTATTATCTAACACCTCCAATGCGATGCTATTACTGCACGCACCATCTCCACTTACAGTCTTCATGATGGCCTGGTTCACCTTCCATTCCCATCAATGTCCGCTCCTGTTTTCATGGCAGCACCCATGCAACTACGAGAGATGCATCACTTGCCCTTTTACTTCCGCACTGAAATCTGGGACCTCAAACATTTTTTGAGGTGAAAAGAAATGTTTCTGAACTTCTTCCAGTCAATGAACTGTATTCCGTGCTCACAGTGGTCTCATATATATATAGATACATAGACAATAGGTGCAGGAGTAGGCCATTCGGCCCTTCAAGAAAGCACCTTCATTCAATGTGATCATGGCTGATCATCCACAATCGGTACCCTGTTCCTGCCTTCTCCCCATACCCCTTGATTCCTCTAGCCCTAAAAGCTCTATCTCTTTTCTATCTCTAGCTGTTTTGAATGCATCCAGTGAATCAGCCTCCACTGCCTTCTGAGGCAGAAAATTCCACAAATTCACAACTTCCCATGAGAAACGGGTTTTTTTCATCTCAGTTCTAAATGGCCTACGCCTTATTCTTAAACTGTGGCCCCTGGTCCTGAACTCTCCCAACATCGAGAACATGTTTCCTGCATCTAACATGTCCAATCCCTTAATAATTTTATATGTTTCAATAAGATCCCCTCTCATCCTTCTAAATTCCAGTGAAAACAAGCCCAGTCGCTCCATTCTTTCATCATATGACAGTCCCGCCATCCCTTGCGAACCTACGCTGCACACCCTCAATAGCAAGAATGTCCTTCCTCAAATTAGGAGACCAAAACTGCACACAATACTCCAGGTGTGGTCTCACCAGGGCCCTGTACAACTGCAGAAGGACCTCTATGCTTCTATACTCAACTCCTCTCGTTATGAAGTCCAACATGCCATTAGCTTTCTTCACTGCATTGTTTTGATTTCATTTTGGGTGCAAAACTGAAATGGAGAGGGGGGGTGGGGGGGTGGGGGGTGGGGTGGGATGGGGTGGGGGGTGGGGGGTGGGGGGTGGGGTGGGATGGGGTGGGGGGGTGGGGTGAGGTGGGATGGGGTGGGGGGGGGGGTGGGGGACTGTGGTCAGGACAGCAGGAATGGAAGAAATAAGAGGCCAGGTGCTGTACCTCTAGTGAGGGCAGAGAAAGATGCAAAAAGTGTAATGGGCATTGGTGATGTATTTTAGAGGGAATGGTTCCATTGGAATATTCCAAGATGTGGAGAGGAGATAAGTTATTGATAAGGTACAGAGAATGTTTACCAGGATGACACATAGGATGACTGCTGGTTATATGAGCAGCTCGGGGTGTTTTCATCGGTTTACATAAATTTAAGGAGAGATTTAACAGGAGTATTCAGAATTAAGTGGGGCTTTGGTAGAGAATGTAGGGAGAAATTATTCCCATTGGTAAGTCGATGAATAATTATTGGTCAAAGATTTAAAATAATTGCCGAAAGGAATAGAGATAGGATGAGGGCTATGTTTCTCTTTATAGGGTTGTGATAAAAAATGTACTCACAAAAGGAATGATTCTATTGCCAAAAGCTGAATTGGATAGGACTACTATCAAGAATAAGGATTTTGGAAAAGATATGGTGTTGATCTGAACATTTATTTTCAAAACCCAGCCCATGAATGGAGGGTTGAAAGATATTTTTCTGCTTTGTCAAATATAGTATCAGATTCTATGTCCTAAATTTGACCAGCCTCTGTTGTCCAGTCACTTCGGGGCAATGTTTGGTGTCTGAAAGTGAAGGCTTGCAGAGGTCAGAGCCCATGAATGGGAGGAGAAAGTCAATGATAGAATAAAGAGATAAAAATGAAAATTGGGATTATGAAAGTTCAATACAGTAGATTCACAAGTTGGCATTTGCTCAGTCTTCTCTCATTTGGAGTTTAAATGCAATGGATTACACATCATTGGGAGCTTAATTTTGTAGACACATCTGCAAACACAGGGATTAATTCAATTTCACAAATAGCGCTTACCATTCTCCAGTGGGGTGCTCATCAGAGCACAGCGACCATTAGCTGGCCAAGACCTGATTCACAGTGAATGATCAGACTACTGAAAAGTGGCTGTTTTTCATTATTTAATAGAAGAGTATAAAAGTAACTGGCAATTAAACGAACCACTCAATTATATCTAAATTACAACTTAAGGGTGTTGAATCAGTGGGTGGCAAAGTATATACCCATTAAAGCATGTTTTGAATTGTGGTTAGAGGCTTTTGTTAGACTGTTAATTTTAATTCAGTGCACATTCTACATATATTGAGTTTTGCTGAATATAAAGTTTGGTTAAATGATAAAAATCCTAACAACAACTGGATCCAGAAGGCTTCCCAACGGGCTGCGTGGTTGTGGACTGGGAACACGGCCGGAGGCCTTTATCGAGGCGCCGCGGTCTCGATGCCTCCCGGATCGCCGCATAAATGCCCGGGTCGGGGCCCGGCTGGGGCCTCGCGGGTAGAAGCCCAGGTCGGGCGAATCGGCCGATGGAGCCCGATGAGAGCATGGAGGACCACCGTGAGGGGGGAGGGGAAGAACAATGGAGGACCCGGCATGGGAGGACCGCCGTGAGGGGGGAGGGGGGAGAACAATGGACTAAGGGGGGAGGAGGGGCAAAGGACAATGGGGACCCGGCATTGGGGAACTGTTGGGGGGGGGGCGAACAACAAAAGGGGGAGTCAGCATGCTTTGTAACTTTGTCAGTGCCGTAGGTGGCTGCTATATGCATACATTGTGTATGCAAGCAAAGAATCTCACTGTGCCTATAAAGTATTCCCATTCCTCTTCCTATCTATCGAATGTAAGGATTTTAGTCCAGAAATTGCATCAATTAACACCCATGTTTTACATGCTAACCAGGCCAAGATCCATTCCAACTTCATGTGGTTTATGATAAGGATTATTTTTGGGTGAAATTGCAGCCATTATGATATTAGACTGGGCACTTTCTTGTCCGATCTATTTTAGTGCATTTGGCCTTTTCCTGGTATCAGGCCTGTGCATCATTCATGGTTAGAAAAGTACTGCTGATGCTGGTTTATACTGAAAGTAGACACAAAAGTGCTGGAGTAACTCAGCGGGTCAGGCAGTATCTCTGGAGAAAAAGTATGGGTGATGTTTCGGGTCGGACCCTTCTTCAGATTGAAAATGTTGAACTAGACATCATACATGTCTACTATTTCAGTCTCATCATCCAGTCTCCTTCAAAAATATTGGAGCTCAAAGGTGTAACCTGTGATCAACGTAGAAGATTACAGTAAAACCAAGATCACATCATTCTACCCTCTCTACTGACATCAAGAAAGCTAATAAGGCAGCTTCAGATAGGACTAAATTCTGCTCAAGGACCTTTGAAAGTTCACAGAAAATCCTACAATTGACATTGATTGCTTTCTCCAGTGTGGAGCAGTTCAGATACATGTGGTAAATTAGGTACCCATAACCCATCCACTATTTTCTTTCCATTGAACATCAAACATTTTCCTGTTAAAGCCTACTAAGGAAACACAAGGTTAATCTCCAGATTATGGGAATAATAGTGATTTTTTTACAAGGACTGTGAAAAGCTGCTGAAGGGGAATTAGTATTTATTTTACCAAACAGAAAGCTGGTTGACATGAGGAAACCTCAGCAACAGAGAAAATCTGAGATAATTATAAAGGATTAATATAGAGAAAGGAACAAATATGGAATTAAAAATGTGCAAAGATGGTGGCCCTTGGCTTCCAATTTAGTCATGGCTCCAATGAGATTGACAAAGGTCTCAGGAAAATAGGACATGATCTAAATGCACACCAGTCGTAACATACTCTGGAGATGGTGGGTATTGTGTGATAGTTAAAGGAGCTGACAAAGTAGTAAAATGTTGTTTGTTCCTTCCAAAGATTGATTATTTGTGCTAAATTGTAGATTCTAATTAATCATTTTTGTCACATTTTGTGACAGGAAAAAGAACGGGGTGAAATAATATCAAAAATCTTTATTACTACATAAGAATGTTTGTGAATCTAGTGCACAGGCCTTTTATTACAATGACCATGTGTTACTTACAAAACATTCCTCACTTCAGTAGTTGAAATTTCTAACAATTATTTGGCTGGAGTCCAGTTTATAGTGGAATCTGTTCTTTGGTTGCTCTGAAAAATAATGGCGTAACTGGCAAATCCATGTAGTTAAGGAAATTGTGACAGAATTGCAACATTTCTGAATATATATTTAACCTTTGGAATTTTGAAATTAAATAATTAAAAGAATGTGAGGATTTTGAAGCTTCAAGCAATAGTGGTTGAATTTTCACCTTGAGGTTTGTTTCTATTAAAACGTCAATGTCGGCATGTGGTGAAATAAAATTTTGGATATGCAATGAATGAAGCAGCATTTGGGTGCCTTGTTCAAATAAATCCTTTTATCCAGAATTTTCCTTTTGCCACTTTAGTGTTTATATTCTGAATTCTAAACCCATTTCAAAACCTGGCCGACTATTTTAGACAGGTGACCTACTGAGATACTGAGACAAAATTGAAAGTAAATTCCTAATTTGCCTTTAAAATGGATAATAAGAATTGGATAAAATGGATAATAAGTATTTGAAGAGCAATGAGGTAAATATTAAACAATAATCCTCCCTCAATCAATAAGACCAAAATAAATCATCTGGTGTAGGAAGGAACTGCAGATGCTGGTTTTCACCAAAGGTAGACACAAAAAGCTGGAGTAACTCAGCGGGGACAGGCAGCATCTCTGGAGAGAAGGAATGGGTGATGTTTTGGGTCGAGACCCTTCTTCAGACTGGTTAGGGATTAGGGAAATGAGAGATATAAATGATGATGTGGAGAGATAAAGAACAATGAATACAAGATATGCAAAAAAGTAACAATGATAAAGGACACAGGCCATTGTTAGCTGTTTATAGGGTGAAAACAAGAAGCTAGTGCGATTTGGGTGGGGGAGTAATAGAGAGAGAGGGAATGCCAGGGCTACCTGAAGTGAGAGTAATCAAAATCATACCACTGGGCTGTAAGCTGCTCAAGCGAAATATGAAATGCTCTTCTCCAATTGACATTTAGCCTCACTCTGACAATGAAGGAGACCGAGGTCAGAAAGGTCTGCGTAGGAATGGGAAGGAGAATTAACCAGGAGATCAGGTTGCTCAGCGAAGGTGTTCTGCGAAATGATCGCCCAGTCTACGTTTGGTCTTGCCGATGTATAAGAGTCCACATCTTGAACAATGGAAACAGTAGAAGAGGTTGGAGGAGGTGCAGGTGAACCTCTGCTTACCTGAAAGGACTGTCGAGGTGCCTGGACAGAATCGACGGAGGAGGTATAACGACAGGTTTTGCATCTTCTGCGGTTGCAGGGAAAGGTTCCTGGGGAGAGGGTGGTTTGGGTGGGAAGGGATGAGTTAACCAGGGTTGCAGAGGGAACAGTCTCTGCGGACGGCGGAAAGGGGTGGAGATGGGAAATGTGGCCAGTGGTGGGATCCCGTTGGAGGTGGCGGAAATTTCGGAGGATTATGCGTTGTATGCGACGGCTGATGGGGTGGAAGTTAAGGACTAGGGGGACTCTGTCTCTGCTGCGGCAAGGGGGAGGGGGAGCAAGGGTGGAGCTGCGGGGTACTGAGGAAACACGAGTGAGGGCCTCATCTATAATGGGAGAGGGGAAGCCCCTGGTCTCGGATGTCCTGGTATGGAACACTTCATCTTGGGTGCCGATGCTGCGTAGATGGAGGAATTGGGAATAGGGGATAAAGTCTTTGCAGGAAGCAGGGTGGGAAGAATTGTCTTCGGGATAGTTGTGGGAGTCCGTGGGTTTGTAATAGGCGTCAGTCAATAGTCTATTTCCTGTGATGGAGATTGTGAGATCAAGAAAGGGGAGGGAGGTGTTGAAGATGGTCCAAGTAAATTTGAGTGCAGGATGAAAATTGGTGGTGAAATCATCTGGTCATTGATCACATACCAGTGCTAGAACATAGAACATAAAACAATACAGCTTCGGTCCACAATGTCTGTGCTGAACATGAAGCCTGCATATCCATGTGCTTATATAAACGCCTCTTAAAAGTCACTATTGTATGTGCCCTCACCACTAGCACTGTAACATTTTGCTATTTGTAATCTGACTGGTATATTGGCCATTGTGCAACAGGAACTCCAAAGTAATTTGTCATGTTGTATAAACGACATATAATGGTCCTTTCTTTCACCTCTGGTATTAGTATTCATATAATCGTGTTCATATAATGTGGTCCAGTTACAACAGCAATCTGGAATGTCACTTATCTGTGCACTTTACACGCATTAACCTAGAAATAAAATATATCAGAAAATGAAATGGGAGGCAACATAGTTAAGGCCATTTGTGTCTGATGAAGGGTCTCGACCCGAAATGTCACCTATTCCTTTTCTCCAGAGATGCTGCCTGACCCGCTGAGTTACTCCAGTATTTTATGTCCATCTTAGTTAAGACCATTCCTCACTTTATCTCTCTTCAATCACAATTTGATCCCATTTTTCCCAGTTCTAAAGAAGGGTCTTCAATCTGAAATGTTAACCCTGTTTCTCCTTCTATAGATATTATTTGATCTGCTAAGCATTTCCAGCTTTTTAAAAACATGTATATTTTAGACTTCCTGCATCTGCATCATTTTTTTCTCTTTTCTTTCTTCTCTTCAGCTGGATAGCATTCTTCTAAATTAGAATTCAGTACATTCCTCATTTCCAATTACTGAACATCTCTCGATGCAGGGGAGATTGAAAAGGTGAGGTCATTGCAGCACCTTCCCCTCAAGATGATATCAGCTCTTTTACAAGTACCAGGAATTGAATTTGAGTCATTTCTGGTTGCTGTGGGTCAGTGCATGATCACATAACACACTTGCAGGAGAGGTTGTAAAATTATAATTATTCATCACGGCTCGATCTGTGCTTAAGTTGCTTGCAGATTTATTGGCTACAAATGAGAAATGGGGAAAGAAAATAAAAGGTCGACAAGGATTTCTACCAGTAAAATGTTTAGAAGGTGGGTGGAGGTAAAATCACAATCAATCATGCTATCCCCTAAAATCGAGAAACACTCACTAAACAGGTTCCTTCACCAAAGTAACAATTTGGGTGAGATCACAGAGGGCCATCGCATCCAGGGAGCTGCAACATCAGAGGGGTTAGCTTTGTGAATGGAGGGACAATTTAGTGATGGGATCGAACGGCACAGGGTGGGGGTGCCACTGGCAGGGATTTGCTGATAGATGCCTGCTCTGGACTTGATTGCATACCTAATCAACCAAAAAGGTCCTAAATTACTCAAAGAGTTTAATTTAGTTTAGAGATAAAGGCATAGAAACAGGCCATTCGACCCATCGAGTCCATGCCGACCATCAATCACCCATTCACACTAGATCTATGTTATCCCTCATTCTCATCCACTGCCTCCACATTCAAGGCAGTTTTACAGAGACCAATTAACGTCCAATCCCGCACGTCTTTGGGCTGGGGGAGGAACCCTGTGGACCCAGAGGAAACCTACACATTCACAGGGAGAACCTGCAAACTCCACATGGACACTACCTGAGGTCAGGATCAAATGTGGTTCTCTAGCACTGTGACTCAGCAGTTCTACCAGTTTTGCCACTGTGCAGCCCTTAATAAATCAGGTGAAGTATGTTTCGGTATGCTCACCACTGGACTTACTTGCTAAGTAGAGGAGTGCAATCTCGCTGAGATTCCCCATCTTTTATGACAAATCTGCTTTCATATCTTATCTAGTCCAGATACCTGGGGCCCATTAATGTTGATGGACATGACAAAAGAAGAAAGCAAAGTTTGTTCTTGATTAAATCTAATTTTCATTTTATTTGTGTTGTTAGCTGATTTTACAGTACTTTTTTGTTTTTAAAAGTAGTTGATTAAAAAAAACTAAAGCTAGGCTCCTTGCATGCAAAGGCCAGAGACATCTCCAGGCAGTAACTGCAGCCTCAGATACTGTCCAATAAGACCTGCTGCCTTGTGTTTGTATTTACCATGTTTTGTCCATTGAACTAAAATAAGTTGGGAAACAAAACTCAGCAAATCAGTTAACAAGACCATGAGCTGGCAGGTTTTAAAAATTGAGTTTAGTTTAGTTTAGTTTAGAGATACAGCGCGGAAACAGGCCCTTCGGCCCACCGAGTCCACCGACCATCAATCCCCGCACATTAGCACTATCTTACACACACTAGGGTAGGGACAATTTCACACATACACCAAGCCAATTAGCCTACATACCTGTACTTCTTTGGAGTGTGGGAGGAAACCGAAGATCTTGGAGAAAACCCACGTGGAGAACGTACAAACTCCGTTTAGTCGGGATCGAACCTGGGTCTCTGGCACTGCTAGCGCTGTAAGGCAGCAACTCTACCGCTGCGCCACCTTGGCCACCCCATTCTTTAATGTCTGTCAGGGAAAGGATCCTGATATCTTTGCTGAGTTTGATCTCCCTCTAACTCCACAGTTGTACCTATTGTCAGCATGGATGAGTTGGGCCAAAGGGCCTATTTCTGTGCTGTTCTTTTCAGTTTACATTCAATGCACAAGGGTTTCACTGAGCATGATCACAGCAATGTGAATTGTAGATCAGGTATATTCAGAGGTTTGGAATGAAATGAAGCATGAAGATTACACCTGCTTCTACATTGTTCTTTGATACACAAAGCTCGCCAACATAGGTGAGCAGCAGGTGCATACAGCAAAGCACGCATACACAGTGCAGAATAACACAAGACAGCCACAGGACAATATTTGAGTGTTTTCTGCTCAGTTTTTAAACTTGCTGCCTTTGATGGTCTTGTTAACTTATTTACTGAGTTTAGATACAAAACAAACTGATTCCATTTAATTGATATCATGTGAGTTTCTGTTCAAATTATAACCCGGTTACCTTGTTTGCTTGATCTATAATTTGCATTTGTCATCGATCACAACAAAGAAGTTGATTGGAGCAAAGCAGTAGACATTGTCGATATGGACTTTGACGGCATTTTATAAGGTTATGCATGGTAGGCTACTCAACAAGAGTAGTATGCCTCAGGTGCTGGGCCCATTGCTGTTTGTGATCTGTATCAATGACATGGATGAGAATGTTCAAGGCATGATTAGTAAGTTTGCAGATGACACTAAAGAGGGGCAGGTGGGACTAGTTTAGACCGGGCATGCTTGTCAGAATGGGCAAGTTGGGCAGAAGGGCCTGTTTTCATGCTGTACGACTTTAAATATTAAAACTCCAGTACACCTACTTTAATCATTGACTGCAGTGAATCATACTTCACTCTGAAACATTATGATCAGTAATAGCCCTGACTGAAATTGATAATGTTATTGATTATTGAGCAAACACTTAATGCATATGGTTGCATAATCACCTTTGTCAGAGCTGAGTCATAGAATCGTAGAGTCATACAGCATGGATACCGTCTTTCGGCCCAATTCGCCCATGTCCTCCCAACATACTCATGAAGGCCAGTACCATTTGCTGGCATTAGGCCCACATCCCTCCAAACTCTTCTTTTCCATGTACCTGTCCAAATAAGATTTAAATGCTGTTAATGAACTTGCCTCAAACACTTTCTCTGGAAACTCATTCCATAAATGCACCAGACTCTGTGTGAAGAAGATCCCCCTCAGAACACCTTTAAAACTTTCCTCACTCACCTTAAACCTGCAGTACGCTCTCGGGTTTTTGATTTCCCTTCTCTGCGAAAGAGACTGTGTGCATTCACCTTATCAATGTCCCTCATGATTTTATACACCTCTATAAGATCATGTGCCCAGTCTCTTACCTCCAAGAAATAAAGTCCAAGCCTGCCTATCCTCATCTTACAACCCATGCCTTTGAGCCTTGGCAACATTATTGTCAAACTTCTTCATGCTCTATCCAACTTAATGTCTTTCCAGTGGCAGGGTAACTACAACGGAACACTATACTTAAAGAACAACTGCAACATGATGTCCCAGCTCTTGTACTCAAAGAGCACAATGCCCAAAATTACCCTTGCCCCAATTTAGGACCTTAACCTGTGGAGTAATTCTATCTCTCTACATAAATATTTAAAAACTAATAGAATTATGGTCCTTGGTCCTGAAGTGGGATGACACAATGGCGCAGCTGGTAGAACTGATGCCTCACAGTACCAGAAACCCAGGTACGAGCCTGACCTTGGGTGCTGTCTGTGTGGAGTTTACACATTCTCCTTGTGACTGCATGGGTTTCCTCCAGGTGCTTCGTTTCTTCCCACACCGTTAAGACGTGGGACGGGTCTGTAGGTTAACTGATCTCTGTAAATTGTCCCTGGTGTGCAGGGAGTGGATGTGAAAGTGGGATAATATAGAACTATTGTGAACGGATAATCAGTGGCTGGAGCAGACATGATTTCCATGCTGCATCTTTCAATCAATCAAAATAAAATGCTTGCCCACTGACATTTCACTTGCTCCACCTGACTCCTTAAGAGGAGACATCAAGTTGCACCCTCGTTATCACGGTCCACAGAGTATTTAACAAAGCTTTATTGGGCATATTTAACAAGTTGCTCTCATTCCAAGCCATTTGGTCAAGTCATTCCAAGCCATGGGTGACCCGGTCACCACTAGGGAAGTTAAAATCTCCCACTAATATTACCCAGGCATTGAAACAAATACAGTTTAAACCTGCAGTATTCCCATTTCCTTTGCAATGCAACGAGATCGCAATGATCCAAGACCTGAACCCTTATCTCCTGCACTAGCTCTTCAGCCACGGATTCATCTTGACCCGTCCTTCTATTTCTTCCCTCATTAACACATGCCACTGGGAGTAATACAGAGATGACTGACGTTAAATTCTTGTTCTTAACCTCTTTCACAACCCCCCCCCATATTCACTCTACAGGATCTCATCTCTTTTTCCAACCATGTCATTGGTATCTACGTGCACAACAACCTCTGGCTGTTCACCCTCCCCCTTGAAAATATTCTACAGAGATATCCTTGACCCTGGCACCCAGGAAGCAACACACCACCTTAGTATCTCCTTTGCAGCGACAGAGTCTCCTGTTTGTCCCCCTAACTATCGAGTCTCTATCAGTATCGCTCTGCCCGACTCCATCGTTTCCTGCTGAGCCTCAGAGCCAGTCAGTGCCACGGATCTGATTGCAACTGCTGACACCTATGAAAGGCCTCCCCCTCCCCCTCCCCCTCCCCCTCCCCCCCCTCCCCCTCCCCCCCCTCCCCCCTCACACACAGCCACTCTCACAAATGGCTGTATCGCCAAAGACTAATTCCCTTTTATTCTGAAGCTAACAAGCTCCTTCCATAATGGCAGCCTTTCAAACCTCCCGCGCTCAACATTAATGCCATAATGGAAGTCATTGAATTGAAACATTGACTCTCCTCTCATCTTTGATGAGACCTGACCTGCTAAGTATTTTTTTGGTTTAGATTTCCAGCATTCACTTTTTCCTTTATGTCATCCACTGCCATACAGTGCTGGAATATGGCTTCACATGTGCAGTTTCCTTCATATTGAGTTATTGATCCCAGCTGTGCTGTGTGACGCAGGTTCAGCCTCGCACTGAAGGCCAGCTGCCTTCCCACAGGGGAGGGTGGGGTGTGTGGCATTCATTGCAACGTTCATCTTGAAATTACACCCATCTTGATGATTAACATCATGGGTGGCTGGGCAATAAAGCACGTCCATTCCCTTTCACGGATTCTCTTTTGATGTAATGAGAAATGGACCTCACAAAGATGTTTTCCTCATTTCATATAGAAAATGCTGCAGGCCTTACTTCTAAAGTACTCAAAAAAATCCCACAGTTTAGCAGTTTTAATTATTAGTACTTCAGCTGGAACTGTGTACTTCCATATTTCCTGAGGGCAAAGAAGACAACAATGGGGCTCATAGGCCAATCTCATTCCTTCACCAATTTTCCCTGTAACCTGTTGTCTGCACACTCCCAACAATTTCTTTCAGATTCTACCACTCAGCTACACACTTGGGACAATTTACAGTGGTCGATTAATGTACAGCCAGTACGTTTTGGGGATATGGGAGGAAGCTAGAGCAGCTGCAGATTCCATTTAGACAGTACTGGTTAGGATTGAAGTTGGAGCACGAGAGCTGTGAGACAGCATCTCCACCATTTCCACCATGCTGCCTCAGCTGTGCCAGTATGCCTGCCATCCTTGTATTTCAGCCCCAATTTCATTCATCTCCCTTGCATTCAGATTTTCAAGTAAAATCTAAAGCACCAATTTTGCCTATTTAATATCGATATATTGATAAATGACACCAATATATCGATAAATTAGGATATAGTGAAATGTCTGAAAGGATAATTCTGTAGAATGCATTTCATGTTCAGTAGCTGTAGTGTTTTATCTACAGGTTTAGGCTGAGTTAGTCCATGCCTTAAATGTAATAATTGGTCTCAACATCGAGTTTTTCCCAACAGCTATCAATGTAATAATAAATGTTATTTGTCGTATGTAGGTAGGCACAGGGTTAATGGTACAATGAAATGTATTTGACAAGACAACGGATCACCTCAGCAGGAATATTCCAAGGATAAATAAGATTTAAAAAATGACATTAGTAAGGTAAAAAGACAATATTAAAAATAGGTATCACACTTTAGAAAAGCATTGAAGAGGAATTAGGGTTCCAAGAATGAGGGACCTGAATATATGGATAACCTGAAGAAGCTCTCTACCCCACAGAGATGATTGAGAGGGTATCTGAAGGAGATGTTTAAAATCATAAAGTATATAAATAGAGGGTATAAAAACTCATCCCCAATTGGTGGAAGGGTTAAGAGGAAGAAGTCACAGAACAAAAGCTACTGGCAAAAAAAAAATCAGAAGTGAGATGCAGAAAAAAGTTTTTTTTGCAGCAAGTGTTTAGAATTTGGAGTGCACTGCCAGGGGAAGCATTGGATGTAGATTCTGTGATAGCAAACAACAGATATTGGAGAAGCATTAAAAAAATACAGGGGTAAGGGGAGGGAATGGGGTTAAAATGGCTTATTCTTGTACAGAATCAGCATGGACGCAATGGGCCAAATGGCCTGTTTCTTTGCTATAAACTTTCTGTGTTCAATTTTCATCTGAACCTTCTTTTCTCACAGTTTTGAGAGTGGTCAGGTTTCATGTTGTGTCTCCTTCAAAATCAATGATATAAATTATGATAAAGTAGATTGTTGATTATTTACTCAGACAGATTACCATCAGAGTAAGATGATTTCATGTTCACATCCCAAGAGAGAATGTAATGAATCAGGAAGGAGAACTCATAAAATTAACACAACCTAACAATCATGAAGACATGTTTTCATTCCAGGATTTAAAGAAAGTCAATTGAAAACATTGCAAGTTTCCTAATCTGAATCATCTACCAAACTTCATGATTTACACCTATACATTGGAAAAACTGAACAAGCTATTTATCTATTTAAATGAGATGGGAAAGGGAAATAGAATTATAGAGAACTTTGTTTTACAATGGTTGTGGGGAATGTATTAGAATCTGGTCAATGTTGGAGCAACTGACTGCCTCACAAATTTTCAGCTGACAGGTGGGACTAGTGTAGCTGGGACATGTTGGCCAGTGTTGGCAAGTTGGGCCGAAGGGCCTGTTTCCACACTGTACGACTCTAAGCTTTCACAGAAGAGACTGTTAATAATTATGAAGCTCACGGAATGAAGATAAATTATTGACCTTACCCTGGAATTGGTCGAATGGCAAGAGAAGAGAACATGGACCATATAATAAATATGACCAGTGTTCTGCAAGGACTTGTTTTATAACTTCAGCTATTTGCCATATCTATTAACAACTTACATGATGGAATAGAACACCTCTTATCCTAATTTGCCAATTACAACAATATCACAAAGTGAAGTGAGAAAACTTGCTAATAAACAAAGTCTATTTGGGACCCCATCCACAAATAGCCATTGCATCTAGCTAAAATATTAATATTAATCATAAATCCAAGTTTGATAGTTTTTGGTAATCAAAGTTATGTGTGGAAATGGGACAAAGGCAGGTATTTACAGTAAGCTCTTTGGTCATCCATGATTTCAGAGAATGGTGGAACAGTCAAGGGACTTTGTTCCTATCTTCCATGCTCTCATTTCCCTGCTACCATCAGGAGGAAGGTACAGGTACCTGAAAACCATAACCACCAGGTTCAAGAACAGCTTCTTCCAGTAACCATCAGCTTATTGTACACTTCACAACACTAACCTCAGCAACTATGATAGTCTATGGACTGCGTCTTCAGTAGACTAAGGACTTGGGTTTTTGTACTATTATGTAGAAACTTAGAACTGCACATGCTGGTTTACACAAAAGGACATGAAGTGTTAGAGTAACTCAGTGAGTCAGGCAGCATCTCTGGAGAGCATGGATAGGTGACGTTTCGGCTCAGAACCCTTCATCAGTCTGAGGAAGCGGCCCGACCCAAAAAGTCACATACCCATGTTCTTCATGGATGCTGCCTGGCCCGCTGAGTTACTCCAGCACTTTGTGTCCCTTTTTTGCACTATTATGGATACCTAGTATTACAATTATTAATAGGGTTGTAGAGGTTTCATCGCGAGATCGACCATGTCGCTATTTAGAGAGTGAAGAATTTATGGACAAAGTTTGCGTCAGGCCGTAAAGCAGATGTCAGAGGCAGTAGATGGATTTGGTATAGGCGAAATAGTGTCAGTTGGGGACAGAAAGAAAACGTCTGACATGTAGTATGTATTACAAGTTTAATGATGGGCTAGGATTAGTGGAAGATAGGATGAAGGTGCTTAGCATTTGTTAGAGTGAGCTAATTGGCTGCAGCTTCCTTTATCTAATAGATGCTGTTAGCAGAAGAGGAGAGAGGAGTTCTGGGATGTCAGAACCAGCTGTTGCGCCTTACCGAGGTGTTGTGGACCTAACTCAATGAAACGTCAGTGAAGGGAGGTGCCTACTTGATAACCCCAATAATACATTTGCATCTACATTTGATACATTTGCATTAGTTTTTTTCTATGGGCTAGTTAATATGTAGGGTGCTGTTTTTTTTGCATACGGAGTTATTTATTGTAAGTTGGTTTATTCAGTTAGATAGTTAGGTAATGCTTTGGGCTTGTTTTTTTTTAGTTGAGTGCTTATCCTGGAGTTATAGTGCAAGTACTTTGTTTTAATTGTAATTTATTGCATTATTTACTATTATACAGTATATTTATCACTGTTGTTGCATCGACGGGCAGCAGGTAATAGTTTCATTGTTCTGTTGCCAAACATATGACAAATAGGTCCTCTTGAACCTTGCCACTGTTTCCATGAAGGAGGTGTCCACCAAAACCATTCCTGTGTTGAATAAATAGTTAAATAAATAATTGGTTGCAAACAAAACTGAAGGGTATTGAAATGCTACAAATATAGAAAGAGATTATTAAATGTGCCACAAGAGACAATATTTCTCCGTCACATTGCCTGCTGACCACACAGGGTGGCACAGACTGTGTTGTCTTTTGTTTAAGTATTTTCACATGTGGGTCATTATCATTTGTGTTACCTATTGACTTCCATATTTAAGTGTTGATGTTTGACTCTGTCTTAGCTCAGTCTGGGAATTTTTTAAATATATAATGCTGAGCCTTGTACTCTTGTTTTTCAGGATTTTAGTGAAAGCCTTTTATTACATTTAACCTACTCCTCTGTCCTCTCTGTGATTTGGGTTTTCTCTTGATATCGGTGCACTCCATGTTTGTGTCTGTAGATCAGTAGTCTTTGGTAACAAAAAGGCATTGAAATATATGATTTATATTTATGTTTTGTGAAAATCAGAGATATTTATGCTGAATTTTCCTCTAATGATTGGGGAAGACTTCAAGATAAAGTTATTTATTTCAGTGCATTTGGGAAAACGGTCTGTAAATGCATTCCTTCTGTTCATGCTCTCCTATATTCTTAAGCCCAGTCATTTCAGGTAACGATGGAGATAATAAAAAGTACAGATACTGGAAATTTCAGATTGTCAAATGGGAACACTCGGCTGGTCAAGCAGCATCTGTTGAGAACATGTTAACGTATTGGTGGTGGGAAAACAAAGGAGACTGGAGATGCTGGAATCTGAAACGAAAACCAAAATGGTGGAATATGTCAGTGGTAGGGTCATAAGGAAGAGGTGTAGAATTAGGCCACTCAGTCCATCAAGTCGACTCTGCCATTTAATCATGGCTGATCTATCTCTCCCTCCTAAACCCATTCTCCTGCCTTCTCCCCATAACCTCTGACACCTGTACCAGAGAGTTGTGAATCTGTGGAATTCTCTGCCACAGAATGCAGTGGAGGCCAATTCACTGGATGTTTTCAAGAGGGAGTTAGATTTAGCTCTTGGGGCTAAAGGAATCAAGGGATATGGGGGGGGGGGAAGGGGGGGGAGGAGGGGGGGGGGGAAGGAGGGGGGGAGGAGGGGGGGGAGGAGGGGGGGGAGGAGGGGGAGGGGGGGGAAGAGGGGGGGGAGCCGGAACGGGGTACTGATTTTAGATGATCTTCAGCTTGAAGGGCTGAATGGCCTATTCCTGCACCTATTTTTCTATGTTTCTATGTCATCATCTATTAACATCTATATCGGTAAGTGGTGTAAGTTGATGCTTCAATTCAAAATCCTGCATCAGGACTGAGAGGGAAAAGGAAAGATTGCGAGTATCATGCAATGCAAATGGGGGTGAGGTGGTGATGGAGGGGAATCGATAAAGGTTGGTAGATGGAACCAGATGGCATGGTGTGCCAGTGCACAGAATCAGAGACTATTATTTATCAATACCATCCAAAAAATACACTGTTCAAATAAGCAAGCACACTGCCCATGCATCTAGGAAAACGTGGAATAACCTCTAAAGGCTGTAAAAATGTTCTTGTACATAGAAAATCTGCTAAAATGGCACAAGAGTGCACCTGTGCCTGTTCTATGTGGAGCTGTGAAGGAGGAATTGTTTTAGATTCACAATCTACAAACACTTAATTGGTCTTCGATGCTTAACCTATTTACACATGATGATTAAAAATATAGTAGTTTGAAGGAATTAGATGTCAATTGCTTTCTGCCCAGTTTGTGATCTTGGACGGTGTGGGAAAAGATAAATGAGCAGGTATTGCATACTCTTGAATAAAAATGAGCTATAAAGTGAAAGACAAGTTGCAGCGCATTTGAACCATCCCTGAATAGCTTGGTATCACTTTCTGAGTTCAGATAATATTTGAAGAATCAAAATTTCAAACTCATGATTGTTAACTCTCCAGTATCCTGGTAACGTTACAAAAATCAGCCCTTTATCCAAATGTATATCGTACTCCATGTCTGCCAAGGAAAAGTACTGATCAGAAATACCTTGGACTTAATTATTCCCATGGGACTGTTACATAAGTCAGGGCACCCTCCACATTCCAATTTAATCTTGTAATTAATTGTGCAATTGCAGCACACAAAATAAATTAGATCCTCATTCTAATTGCAATGTCATTGCCCAAGATTACTTTCACTGTTTAGCTGAGCTGTAAAATGTGTGAAATATTATCAACAAAGCTAGCAGGACATTCTGTACCAGGGAAAGTTTGGGAGTGTCTGAAGTATACAGTACATGTCTGGAACTGAAATGCAGCAAGACAAAGTTGTATTTTCTTTCTGTCTTCCAAAACACACTGTGAATGTCCTATGGATACAAACCTAGCTGCTGGTAAACAGACATCAAAGTAATGCCAGTGGAATACTTGAAAAGCAGAAGATTAAATTTAACACAGTAAGAGGCATAATGTGCCAGTGCTTGAAGAGTGATAGATTTAACTCGTTCTGTGCTTAACTACTGAATACAGTACAACAGATCTGAAACCTCTGCTAGTTTGTGCTTTCATAGGTTGATCACTGTAGAAAATTACTGTATTGGATGTTAGCAGACTCAAACGTAAGAGTGATACACCCTTGGTTGAATAGTCTCTCCACACTCACTGGGGCAACCATGAAGATAGAATATGGTGCATTGAAATGAGGAGAGGAGGCATGGGGCTAATGGGATTGCTCCACTGGGAAGTAGAGTGGTACTGATGGGCTGAATGGTCATTCTCAATGTTATTAATCAACCCCACCCACTAAAATTGTTTGAGGAAGACCAGGTGAGATCAACATTAACCTTTACTGCCTTAACTCGCATATGACAAGCGGCCATTTCAATGAGGCACCAATGGGCTGGAATATTGTCAGGAAATCTGTATTAACAGCTGATCTACTCAAGCACACACTTATACAATCATAATAATAATAATAATAATAATATTCATTTATTGTCATTGCAACGAGTACAACGAAATTAAAAAATAGCCAATCCTGACGGTGCGTACAAACATATATGCAATAAATGCAAAAACAAATAAATACATAAATACAATTAAATACAATTATATTAAGTACAAGATTTTTTAACGGTGTTGCCTAGTGCAAAGGTAGTGTTCAGTTCTCGTATGGCCCTGGGGTAAAAACTGTTCTTAAGTCTGTTTGTTCGGGATTTGATCGACCTGAAACGTCGACCAGAGGGCAGATGAACAAACAGACGGTGGCCGGGGTGGGATGGATCTTTTATTATTTTGCCTGCTCTACTGAGGCAGCGTAGGCTGAACAGGTGCTCCAGGGAGGGCAGTGAGCAGCCGATGATCTTCTGGGCCGTCGTGATGACCCTCTGAAGGGCCTTCCTGTCCTTTTCTGAGCAGCTGCTAAACCATATCCCAGCAACAGTCAGATGAATAGTGGAGCAAACGTATTAAAGGAATTGAAGTTTTCATAAGACTACATTTTAAGTACTGGGTGAATATTTCAAAAACAACTATTAAAGATTATATATTGTGTCAATTTTAAATGGACATCGATTTAAACTTAATTTCTGAGTGTGAATGGTTAAACATGAATGGGACTACTGAGTCACCACACAGAATTTTAAGACAACCCTTCATCAGATAATAGTAACTAAAGAGGAAACTGGCAATGGTACAATACCTACACAGAGGGAGAAAAGGAAAAGAACATGCGGTCAATCCTATCCAATTCTGTAGCCTTGCCTTTTTACCACAAAACAGCTCTTGGCTCAAAATGGTTGCATGTCCTCCACGGTCCAACTGGTATTTTATTCCCTTCTCTAAAAAGACGTGTTCAGGTTCCACACCAGAAGCCTATGCACAAAATGTATCTTGATGTTCCAGTATCACAGAGACAGTGCTGTTCAGAGATGATGATAAACTATGATCTAGGTAGGTGTAATTTATCTGTGGTATTATTTGCAAGAGAGTTCTCCTGGTGTAGTAGTCAATATTTATTCCCCAATCCACATCATTAAAATAGAATATTCTATTGCATTTTGTAAGAGTTTGCTGATTGACTGCCATATATCTAGCATCATTGCAATGTACTAAAATTTTAATTAGGATTTTAATCTATGATATATAAGAAAATAACTGCAGATGCTGGTACAAATCGATTTATTCACAAAATGCTGGAGTAACTCAGCAGGTCAGGCAGCATCTCGGGAGAGAAGGAATGGGTGACGTTTCGGGTCGAGACCTTTTAATCTATGATATTGTGTATGTGTTTAGGAATTTTATGGGGCATCTTTATTGTAACAAGATCATCAAGGTGCTTCACAAAAGTGTTTTCAAACAGAATTTAACATCAAGCTACCAAAGATATTGTTGTATCTTAGTGGAAAGAGAAACAGAGAGGCAAAAGGGTTTGGGAGATAATTCCAGAGGTTCGAACTTTGGGAGCTGATGGGATGACTGCCAATGTTGGAGCAATTGAAGAATGATTTTCAGTGCAAAATGGGAGAAGATTAGAGGGTGGATGAGAGTACAAAGATAAACAATTGAATCAATAGAGAGACTTGAAATCAGCTTTCAAGATGGTGCCATTACTTAATCAGGATACAATCCCGTTTAACAAGCACATGGGTGAAATGAAAACAGAAAGAGCTGGAAAAGCTCAACAGGTCAGGCTGCATCCACAGAGCAGGAAATAATAGAAAAATACTTTGGAGCTGGACAACAGAATTTTGAATGATTGCAAGTATATGGAGGATAGAATAAAACATAGGATAGGCAGGAGTCTGTCAGGGAATGAGGACGGACTGTTGGATTGAATCATACAGGTGCTCCTCAGCTTACAATAGTGTTCCGTTCCGAGAAACCCATCAGAAACCGAAAATATTATAAGTCAAAATGCATTTAATACACGTGATCACGTAACCGGAAGCAAGCTGCGGCTCTCTAAGGGTCGCTGCCGTTTGCACTACCGCAAAGTCGAACTATCGCAAATCAAAGCATCGTAAGCCGGGGAGCCCCAGTATTTATTTCAATGTAAGAGGACTGGTGGATAAGGCGGTGAAGTCAAGACGTGGATAGGCACATCTAAATGTACATTGTAGCAGTTACGGCAACATGGCTAAGAGGGATAGGACTAGCAGCTTAATGTTCCACAGTTCCTCAGAAGGCAGTGGAGGCCAATTCTCTGAATGCATTTAAGAGAGAGCTAAGAGCTCTTAAGGATAGCGGAGTCAGGGGGTATGGGGAGAAGGCAGGAACGGGGTACTGAGAATGTTCAGCCGTGGTCACATTGAATGGTGGTGCTGGCTCGAAGGGCTGAATGGCATACTCCTGCACCAATTGTCTATTGTCTATTGTCTATTGTACAGGTGAGATAGACAGGGGAAAAGAGGATGGGAGTATTGCTTTATTGATTAAGGAGAATGTCACTCACCCAAGATGACACTACTGATGGATCGTCCAGTGACGCAATGTGGGTGAAACTGAGAAATAAAAAGGGGATGATCACCTTGTCAGGAGTGTACAAAAAGTATACGAAAAGTATACAAAAAGGAGGCCCCGAAATAGTTAATGGGAATTAGAAGAAGATTGCAGGCAGCTGCAAGACTAATAGGGTTATCATCGTAGGGGATTTTAACTTTCCCAATACAGCCAAGGACTGTCATGGTGCAAGGGCTTAGACGGGAAGGTATTTGTCCGATGTGTTCAGGAAAGTTTCTTTAGGCAATATGTAAGGGCCCTACAAGGGAGAGGCCAAGGTTTGACTTTCTCTTAGGAAATTGGGACAAGATTACAGTTCTATTAGCTTTAATTTAGTTATGCATAAGGACAGAGTGGACCTACTGGTTAAAGTTCTGAGTGGGGCTAGGCCAATTTTGATGATCTTAGACAGGAACTTGCTAAAGTAGATTGGAGTAAGTTGTTTGCAGGCAAAGGGATGACTTGAAAGTAGAATGCTTTTAAAAGGGTGATGATGAGAGTTCAAGGCAGGCATGTTCTACTCGGGTGAAGGGCAAGGCAGGTGGGAGTAAGGAATCCTGGCTGACGAAAGAAATTGAGGCTCTGATCAGAAAAAAAACAAGGAGACGTGGGTCAAGGATAGGCAGTTGGGATGAAGTGTATTCCCGGAGGAGTTTAGGGGAATGAGGAACATAAGAAGGAAATCAGGGGGTGGGGGATAGCACTGGCAGATAATATTAAGTCATATCCAGAGATTTTATAAGTAACCTTTCACTTAAAGAGAGTAACTTAAAGAGAAAGAATGGGGACCCTCAGAAACAAAAGCAGCCATCTCTGTGTGGAGCCACACGAGATGGGCAAGGTCCTCAACGAGTACTTTTCCCTGAATGGATATATTTGAGGACACTAGAAATGAAGAGAAAATAACTGCTGGGAATGTGGCTGAGATAAATAACACCATTAGACACAGGTGAAGTGCTGGATGATGGGAAGGTGGTTAATGTTGTGCATCTATTTCAGAAGGGTTGCAAGGTGAAGCATGGAAAACTACAGACCAGAGAATGTAACATCTATGATAGGCAAGTTACTGGGAAGGATTCTGAGGGTTAAAATGTATATGCATTTGGATAGACAGAGGCTGATTAGGAACAGTCAGCATGGTTTAGTACATAGGAGATTGTGTCTTATGAATCTGAGTTATTTGAAAAAGTGAAGAAAAAAAACTGATGAAGGCAATGCTGTGGCCACTATCTGTATGGACTTCAGCAAGGCTTTTGATGTTGTGCATGCTAAGCTGCTCTAGATGGAGAAGTGGTGTCATGGAAGGAAGCAGAGGGTGATGGTGGAAGGTTGTTTTTCAGAATGGAGGCCTGCGATTCATGGAGTATCTCGGGGATGAGTGTTGGGCCCATTGCTCTTTGTGATTTATATCAATGATTTGGATGAGAATGTAGAAGCCATGATTAGTAAGTTTGCAGATGACACTAAAGTAAGTGGTATTGTAGATAGTGACGATGGCTCGCAAAAATTACCAGCAGGATTTTTGTTTAGCTGGACAAGTGGGCTGAGGAATAGTTAATGGAGCTTAATGCAGATAAGTGTGAGATGTTGCATTTTGGGCAGTCAAACCAGAGCAGGGCCTTCATAGTGAATGGCAAGGCCCTAGAAGTCTTGCAGAGCAGAGAAATCAAGAAGTACAGGTACATAGTTCCTTGAGTGCCATCACAGGAAGATAAGGTTGTGCAGAAGGCTTTCAGTGCATCAGTCAGGATATTGAGATAAAAGTTAATATATTATGTTACTGTTGTAAATGATGTTGGTGGGGTTGCATTTGGAGTATTGTGTTCATTTGCAGTCACCCTGCTATAGAATTAAGCTGGAAAGAGTACAGAGAAGATTTATGAATATGTTGCCAGGACCTGACCTATAAGGGAGAGGTTGGGCAGGCCAGGACTTTATTCCTTGGAGTGCAGGAGGCTGAGGGGTGACCTTATAGAAGTTATTAAATCATGAGTGGAATCTATAGGTTGAATGTGCAGAGTATTTTACCCAGAGAAGTGGAATCAAGAACCAGTGACATGGGTTTAAGGAGAGAAGGGAACGATTTAATACACAGAGGCTGGTGGATGTATAGAATAAGCTGCTAGAGGAGTTAGTTGAGGCAGGTGCTATTACAACATTTAAAATACATTTGAACATGTACATGCATAGGAAAGAATTAAAGGGATATGGGCCAAACATGGGTAAATAGGACTAGCGACATGGTGCTTCTTGATGAGCATGAACAAATTGGCCTGGAGGGCCTGTCTCCATGACTCTACAATGTTATGACATTGGAATAGGGCACGTCATGAGTAAATAAAGGCATGATATTTTAGCAGTAGAACCAGACCAGAGTAAGACAATGTTACAGAGATATAAATAGGCCAACTTGATGATACTGTCAGTACACATATCTGACTTCATCTTAGAGTCAAGTATGATGTCTAAGTCATAAACTATGTGGTTCAGTTTGCATCAGGAAGATGGTGGGAATGGGTAGTTCATGAATGGTGTGTGGTGGCTTTAATCTTCCCGATCTTTAGGTGGGGGAAATTTCTGCTCTCCCAGAACTGAATGTTAGACAAGCAGTCAGTCCAGTGATTACTTTAACCGTGAAGGTCCTCAAGATACGTGATGCGTGACAGCAGGTTATCTGCTTACTGCCTTGTATTGAACTATTGGCAAAATTAAATTATGAGCTGTGTTCCATAAAATGGATGAAGTATTCAATGAATAAATCTCAAGCCCCAAGGTTTAGTGATGACGAGTTAGCTCAACAAGAAACAAGCTTTCCTTGTTTTGAGATGGCACAGACAGAGCCATATGGATCCAAGTTTTCACGTTGACATTTAGCTGAAGAAGGAAACAGCAATTTTATTAGATCTAATCAAGGTTTGGTTTTGCTGCTCTTGGCCGGGCTTAGATCAAACAGTACAGAGAAAGCTACTCATTATTAAAGACATTTTAAATCCCTTTTTTTCCCCTTCAGACTTCACTGAGTCACGCTGTAAAATGGTTCCAGGGCGGTAAACAGCTGTTTGGTGCTTCATCTAACTGCCCATCCTTCATGTGTGAAGCCAGACAGTCAGTGGCAGCTGGTAATTTGACATTGGTGGTTGGAGGAAGGGAGGTGGAAATATGACAGCTCAGCCTGATGCACATCCAAAAGCTACATTTGTACATTATGTAGCATTGGTGACTGGGTGTGAGGAAGGATTCGAAACCCCCGCAAACTTAATTTCCCATAGGTGGCATTGTCAAATGTTGACTGGCAAAGCACATTAGACCAGTTATCACTCTGAGTCTCAGACTTTTATGGGCTGCGTGATTCACTATTGAATTACATTCGCTGACTGAGCCGCCATGAAATTTCTTGTTCAAATTTTCCGTTTGTCGTTGCCTGTGACACATTCTGTTGATTCTCGGAAAACCCGCAGCAACTCATGTCTGACTGTTGGTAACAGTGAGCTGCCAACTTGAACTTATAGTTCAAGACTACCTGTTAGTTCAGAATGCTGATCATATTTGCTCGTTGCCACCACTTTCTGTCTCACAAGCAGCTAGATCAACTTTAATTCTCCATATTCATCAGGAAAGGAAGGATGGAACAGTTAAAATGGAGCACTTCCATGTTATGAGCTGTTGCTAGAATCATCATGCTTTTGGGGTGAATAAAAAAAGTGGTTCTATGCAATTTTAATACATCCTCAAACAGGTTCCCTGTTATATGGAAGTTGAGAAATGATACTAATGACATGTTATTTAAAAAATCTTTATTGAACATCTTCTCCTGGCTCCAGTATAAAACTCTAGATCTCCACTATCCATCAGGCATTGCCCATCCCCACCAACAATGTGTACCTATTTGGCACTTTTAATGTGGCAAAAATGTAATAAAACACCACAATCTGACACAGGGAGACATTAGGACAGATGAGGTAAGGGTGGAAACTTTGTGCACACAAGGAACTGCAGTTGCTAGTTTACAAAAGAACTGAGTTACTTGATAACTTAAATCATTCAGAGACAAGGTACAGTACTGGTCAGTCTGATTCAAATCAGTGGCTTAAAGAGCCAGAAATGGAGGAGCTGAGATTATCTAAGACCTTATTCACAAAATGCTGGAGTAACTCAGCAGGTCAGGCAGCATCTCAGGAGAGAAGGAATGGATGACGTTTCGGGTCGAGACCCTTCTTCAGACTGAAGAAGGGTCTCGACCCGAAGCGTCACCCGTTCCTACTCTCCTGAGATGCTGCCTGACCTGCTGAGTTACTCCAGCATTTTGTGAATAAATACCTTCGATTTGTACCAGCATCTGCAGTTATTTTCTTACATTATCTAAGACCTTTGTGGCTCAAGAAATTTACAGTGTCAGGGAGGGACATTGCCTTGAAGAGGTTTGAAAATTAAGGTGATATTTTTAAAGTATTAATTTAGCTTAACTTAGTTTATTTTAGAGAGAGAGAAAGGGAGAGTTTATTGTCATAAGTACCAAAATGGAACAATAACATTCTCATGTGCAGCAGCATAACAGATTTGTAAACATTGTACTCAATAAATAATATAATAAATAAACCAATAAAAGTTAAATAAATAATAAACCCAATATAGTGCAAAACAAAACCAAGCCTGATGTCCTTAGTGCAAACAATGAGGAATTTGGAGTTGGAGTTGAAGAATTTGGAGTTGAGTTGGAGTTCGTAGTGTTCAACCTCCTGATGGTTTTGGGAAGAAGCTGTTCCTGAACCTGGATGTTACAGTTTTACAACTCCTATACCTTCTGCCCGATGACAGGACTGAAATGAGAGCCTGGCCAATGTGATGTGAGTCATTGACGATGCTGGCTGCCTTTTTGAGACAATGCCTCCGAAAGATCCGTTCAATGGCCAGAGAATTTAAAGATTGAGTTGGAACTGTGACTGGCTACACAGTCACGGATATAGAGTGAGCTGAAAAGTGGACTGGTCTAACACAAAAGTGAACTAACTTGCAACAAATGTCGATTGGCTCATACAACATACTTATTAGAAGGTATTTATTCACAAAATGCTGGAGCAACTCAGCAGGTCAGGCAGCATCTCGGGAGAGAAGGAATGGGTGATGTTTCGGGTCGAGACCCTTCTTCAGACCCTTCTCGACCCGAAACGTCACCCATTCCTTCTCTCCCGAGATGCTGCCTGACCTGCTGAGTTACTCCAGCATTTTGTGAATAAATACCTTCGATTTGTACCAGCATCTGCAGTTATCTTCTTATAATACTTATTAGAAGAATGTAGACACAAGGAACTCCAGATGCTGGTTTGCAAAAAAAAGACACAGTGCTGGAGTAACTCTGTGGGACAGACATCATCTCTGGAAGACATGGATTAATGACCTTTTGGGTTGGGACCCTTCTTCAGACAAAAGCATCTGAGGAAAGGTCCCAGCCCAAAACATCGCCTATCCATGCCCTCCAGAGATGCTGCCTGACCCGCTGAGTTAATCCAGTACTTTGCGAATTATGTGAATAAACTAAAACAGCACAGAATATTTTTTTTCCCCGTATCATATCGGGACTTAAGATTGTCTACTGTGTGTAATCGAATTGCCATTGGCAACAAGTTATGTATTCACAATAGCAGTATTTTAATGTTTCAGACAAAACCCTTCACAAATGCAAACCTCAGGCACTAATGATGAAATATAAAGTTGGCAGTATTGAAGCCAAAAAGAATGTCGCTTTGTTTTTTTAAGGCTTTCGTTGTCAGGCTAATAGGTTGGATATGCTTTGGAGGAGTGGATGGCAATGAAGACCTAGTACACTAGAAGTTTTAAAAATTACTGAGGCTATCACTTTACTGTACCTTATATCACACAGTATTCATCTAAAATAACACTAGGAAAATGTGCAGAAGAGCCACCATTTGAAAATTCTAGCTATAAGCTCCAATTTAGTGATAGGTAGCATAACTGTGACAATCAAATGGTGTCTAAATGTTCCTTTTACTAAAGGTCTTGGCCCAATGAAGTCATCAGCATTGCCACAAAATATTAAATAGTCGAACCAGGATCTGCACAGTCTGCTTTCAGATAGACCAAAAATAATCACGAAAAATTACTTTTCTTAGAATAGTAAGGGGAGAGTTTTCCCCACAGTCAACTGCAAGAGGCGCTGGATCAAACTAGCTCCCGTCTCTCTCCTAAATGAACAAACCCTCTACCTTTCATTCACCTCAATCATCATCAGGGAGTCTTCCTATGGATTGTGGTTCTTACCTCAGAAATCCAACTCGTGCCCTCCAAACGGGTTATTAATTGACTCGCTGGTCAGAAAATTCAGAAACCTTTAGTTAACAGAGGTCCTGCGTCACATAGTGACACACATTTAAGAAAATCCCACATCTTGTGTGTTCCAACCTTAAAACTGGGCGGAACTGAACAGAACCAAAGCAGTGCCTCACTTTAATCACAGGATCACTGAACCAGACAGCAATATATGCTCACTCTTTTGAAGTCACACAGAGTTCCAAATCCTTGCTTTTTATCCATAATCCAGTAAATTCCTCACACCAGTATTTGGTCAACTCCCATCTAAATTACTTGTGAAATCAGCTTCTTGCATCTTTTCAAATAGAGTAGTCCAGATCCTTACTACTGTACGTGAAAATATTTCTGCCTTTCACCTTTCCATATGGTAAAGTCTGTGCTGCCTTGCCAGAAAGAACAGCCACCTTCTAACTCCCATAAACACTCGCCATCCTTCATTTCTCTATTAGCAACCCTTTTTCTTCCAAGGAGAAGAGTCGGTACTTTTCCAGCTGATAGCCCCCAGTTTTGGTAATTCATAAGTAAACCAATTCTATTGCCTTTCTGAGGAATGGTGCCCAGAATTGTTCATAGTATAACAGCTGAAACTTAACTGTCAAATTTTTTTATTATTTTTTTTTATTTTTTATTTTTGAAAAGCATATGTACAAATCGAAATAAGAAAAAACACATTTGTTACAAAGTTCTTACATAGCTTCAATTTTTAAATTTTTGAAGAGAGAAAGTAAAAATAAAAATATAAAACTATAAACTTGGGGAGAGAGAGAGTAAGAGGGTTAAAAAAAAAAGAAAAAAAGATCTAACAATAAAAATTAACGGGAGTAGATCCGGGAGACAAAAACCACAGCTGTACATCCAACCCCCAACTCAAGTTTCAACTTTTTATTTAAATTTTTTTTTAAATTTTAGTCCTGTGCCAAGCCCATTTACTTTTCTAAAAATTCAATAAATGGAGACCATATTTTTAAAAATAACTCAGGTTTGTCGATTAAGGCAAACCTTATTTTTTCCAAATGCAGGGTCTCTGTCATTTCCATAGTCCACATTTTAATTGTAGGGGTTATTGGTTTTTTCCAAAATTTAAGTATTAGTTTTTTCGCAGTTATTAGACTGTAATCAAGAAAATGTACCTGACTTACTGTAAAATTTGTAGTATGTTCTGATAATCCTAATATAATTAATTTTGGGTCCATATCTAATTTTTTATTAATAACTTTAGAAACTATTTTAAAAATCTCCAACCAGAAGTTTTGCATTTTTATACAAGTTACGAAAATATGAGTTAAATTAGCTTCTTGAAATTGACATTTATCACACATAGGAGAGATACTAGGAAAAATCCTATTTAATTTCGTCTTCGAATAATGTAATCTATGTATTATTTTAAATTGTATTAGGGAATGTCTAGTATTCAATGAACATTGATGTATATGTTGTAAACTTTCATCCCATATATCTTGCATTATAACTTGATTCAATTCGTCCTCCCATGCTCGTCTATAAGATTCTGATGACGGAATGTCAATGTCAAGGAGAATATTGTAAATAAAAGATATTAATTTATTTGAGTTATAATGTCGATTCAGGCATACATCAAGTATTTCTGGACCTCTAAACTTATATTCTTGCATGTGTGATTTTACATAATCTCTAAGTTGTAAATATCTAAAATAATTATTAACATGTAATCCGTACTTCTGCTGTAACTCCTGAAACGAAAGAAAAGTTCCCTTATGATAAAGATCTCCCACCCTTTTGATTCCATAACTTTTCCATTGAGCAAAGCCTCTATCTAAGACAGACGGTTTAAAAGAAGGATTATTCGCAATAGGAAGGAAAACAGATAATTTACTCAATTTTAACGTAAGCTTTAATTGTTTCCAGGTACGGATAACACTATGTATAATGGAATTACCTCCATATGTTTTTTTATTTAAATTTATTGGAGCTAAGAGGATCGCACCAATATCGAATGGTAAACAATCCTCTTTCTCCATCTTTAACCAATCCGGTTGTTGATCAGAATCATCCAACCAGCAGGTTATATTTTTAATATTAACCGCCCAATAATAAAATAAAAAGTTAGGTAAAGCAATTCCTCCATTAATTTTAGACTTACATAAGTGTCTTTTATTTATTCTATGAGTCTTGTAGTCCCAAATAAAATTAGTAACAATTGAATCAATTTTAAAAAAAAACTTTTTTGGAAGGTAGATCGGAATTGCTTGAAATAAGTATAGTAGCTGTGGCAGAAAGATCATCTTTATAGCATTACTACGACCAACTAATGATATAGGAAGTGTTTTCCAAAATTGGATATTTCTGTGTAATTTAACAAGTAAAGGAGGAAAATTTGATTTAAATAAAGAAGTATATTTCCTAGTCACGTAAATTCCAAGATATTTAAACTTTTCATAGGCAATTTTGAAAGGAAATTGTTGAAGTATGGCCGGATTATGCTCCATTATTGGCATAATTTCACTTTTATACCAGTTAATTCTATAACCTGAAAATGAACCAAATTGAGTTATGAGATTTAATAAATTCGGAATGCTAATTTCTGGCTTTGTAATATATATTAATACATCATCCGCATATAAAGAAATTTTATTGGTTGTATGTTTAGTGTTGTAGCCATAAATATGTGAATTTGATCTAATACTCTCAGCAAGTGGTTCTATAATTAGGGCAAATAAAAGTGGTGATAGTGGACATCCTTGTCTACAACCCCTAGCTAAATGAAATTTAGATGACAGCATTTGATTAGTTAATATTCTAGCTGTTGGGGATGTATATAAAAGTTTCACCCATGCACAAAAATTTTCACCTAGTTGAAATTTTTCCATCACTGAGAAAAGATAAGGCCATTCTACTTGATCAAATGCTTTTTCAGCATCTAGCGAGATGATTGCTAAATCTTCATTTAATAGTCTATTTGAATAAATTATATTAAACAAGCGTCTCAAATTGAAAAATGAATATCGTTTGGCTATAAAGCCTGATTGATCGGGGTGTATCAATTTGTCTATAACTAGACTTAATCTCTGAGCTAAGATTTTCGCTAATATCTTCTGATCAGTATTTAAAAGAGCTATCGCCCTATACGAACCAGGGTCTTCAGAATCCTTATCTTTTTTAGGAATGAGGATTATTGTTGATTCAGTCAGAGTTTGTGGCAATCTCTGTTGTTTAAAGGCGTGACTATATACAGTTTGCAAACGTGGAGAGATCAAACCACTGAATTTTTTATAAAACTCATTATTTAAGCCATCAGGGCCAGGAGTCTTCCCATTTTTCATGGATTTAATAGTCTCTTCAACATCTTTCATAGTTATTTCTGCGCCCAGTAAATTTCTATCACTCACATTCAAACCAGGAAGGTTACATTCCTGCAAAAACTTTTGCATCTGCGCAGAAGTATCTGTTATTTTTGATGAATATAATGACTGATAAAATTGCAAAAATCTCTGATTAATATCCTTAGGTAGTTTAAGCAAATCTCCATTTTCTGATCTAATTTTATGAATTGTAGAATCATCTTCTAATTTACGGAGTTGACGTGCTAGCAATTTCTGTGGTTTATCTCCAAATTCAAAATGTTTTTGTTTAGTATATTGAAAAAGCCTTAAAATATGAGCTGAAAGGATATAATTTAACTTATATTTGAGAACTGCAATTTTATTATGTATTTCAATAGAGGGAGCGATGGCATTTGTTATGTCTAACTGTCTTATCTGACTTTCCAGGTCATTCTGTTCAGCTCGGTTCTTCTTGTTTTGAGACGCTTGAAAAGCAATAATACATCCTCTCACAAACGCTTTAAATGTTTCCCAAAGCAGGGACGCAGGTGTTTCAGGAAGGTCATTTGCGTTAAAAAAAATCTCAAATTGCGATTTAAGATAGTCATAACATGCTTTTTCATTTAAGATTTGCGGGTTAAATCTCCAATTAGTCTGTTTCCCCATTGCTCCTTGGAGTTTTACCCTAAATGTTAAAGGGGCATGATCGGATATAATAATATTATGATATTTTGAATTATACGTATAAGGAATAAGTTTGGAGTCCACCAAGAAATAATCAATTCTTGAATAAGTTTTATGCACAGGTGAATAAAATGAATACTCTCGGCCTGAAGGATTATCAATCCTCCAAACATCTTTTATATTTGCATTATTTATATAAGAGTTTAATAATTCACACGACTTGGATTTTGTTTTCCTTTGAGTTGAAGATCTATCCAAATAAGGATCTAATGTACAATTTAAATCTCCTCCAATTATCAAATTATATTGTCCAAATTCTGGAATGGTATTAAATATTTTTTTTAAAAATAACGGATTATCAAAATTTGGTGCGTAGACATTCACCAATATCAATTTTGTAGAATATAGTTCTCCCACTAATATAACATATCTACCTTCAGTGTCGACTATAGAGGAAGTATTTATAAATGGTATACCCTTACGAATTAAAATAGCAACACCTCTTGATTTGAAGGGAAACGATGAGTGAAATACTTTATCAATCCATTTGCCTTTCAGTCTATTATGTGCTACATTTTTTAGATGAGTTTCCTGAAGGAACATTATGTCTGCATCAATAGATTTTAAATGTGAAAGTACTTTACCTCTTTTAATTGGTTCATTAACACCCTTGACATTCCAACTACAAAATGTAATACCTTTAACCCCTGTTTTCCTAATAGAATCTTGCATCTTAACCAATAAATGGTCTATAATAAAGCAAATGGTCTGGCACCCGGACTACAACATTTTTCTTGAATGAGTGGTGGATGATTTTTTGTACAGCGTAGAGTGCCTCCCGGAAATATCTCCCAAAAGTATATAATTTCTGAAAAAAAACATAATAATAAAAGTTAAATCTAAAAACAAAATCAATATCTAAAAGGTTAAAAGAGTGCAGGAAAAAAGAAGAGACAACTAAAGCTACAACTACAATTAGTGCAGTTAGTGTTAGCCACCCTAAGGTGGCAAAAAATCTAAGGACTTCCGTAAGATGTAAAAAAAAATTAATACTAGCTCCGTTTGTTAACACAGTTATTATTTGTTTTTTGTTTTTTAAAAAGAGAGATAAACGGGGCAGGCCCGAAACTAATTAGTCTATATTAAATCAATTTTTCTATCTAAAGTGTATTAATTAAGTATTCAAAGTAAGGTTTACATAAATCAAATATTACTTATACTTCTTATTAGTGATGATTAATAAAAATATACATGTTTTTTTTAAAATTAATCATTATTAATTACGGTTAATATACGTATAGTATATACACTAAACTTAAATCTTTGAATTTTCATATTTTTAAAGTCCAATTAAATGTCTGCCAATTAAGATAGCCATGAAATCATAATCAAGCCTTCAGCGACCTTTCGATCTCCCGAGCAAATTCCAGTGCTTTATTATAATCAGTAAAAAAGGATTCTTTTTGATTGTAGGTCACTCGGAGTTTTGCTGGATACAACATACCAAATCTGAGCGCTGGGATCTTCTTAAGAATAGATCTTGTCTCGTTAAACAGTGCTCTTTTCTTAACCACCTCAAAGGGATAATCTCTGAAGATACGAATCTCATCGCCTCGGAATGATAAAACTCTGTTACTAGCAATTCTTGACAACATATCTTCTAAAACGTGCGCATTATGCACCCTCAGAATCAAATGTCTTGGAGGCGCATTAGCACCTGGCCGTGCTCTCAGTGCTCTATGGGCTCGATCCAGCAAGGGCTTTGAATCCATTTTCAAAACTTCCTGTAATAACTCAGCAGTAAAATCACGAACGTTTTTATCTTTTTCTTTGCCTTCTTTAACACCAAGGATTCTTAAATTTTGTCGTTTTGAATGACCCTCTAAGTCAGTACATTTTTCGGTTAATCTCATCACTAAATCAGAAAGACGCTGAGTCTCTGACAATACTACTTTTGTAGTTTCAGCACTCGTCTCGGCTAAAATTTCCAAGTCACCTATAGCCTCATCATGTTGTTCTATTGACGCGGTAATGTGGTTCAGCTTACCAGAAAAATCAGAGTCCAACTTTTGTAACTTGGAGGTTACTTCCTCCATGTGTTCATTCATTTCAGCCTTTGATTTATCCAACTGCTCCTTAATAGTAGATAGTATATCCCCCTTCATTCCTTTAAGGGAAACTAATTCAGCTTTCATCTCTTGTAATTCAACTGTCATATTTACCACTTTAGACTTCATATCTGAAAGCTCCTCACCCACAACGCTGCGAAATTCTTCCAATCCAATTTTTTTAGGCTGTGGATTCCGGGTTGTTCGTTTGGCAGGTTCTTCCTGACCCGCTGCTGAGGTTTGAGCTGTAGCAGAGGCTTCCATCTGACTTGGTTCTTCCACGGGTCTTGTTCTGACCGTTCCTTTTTTAACGATTTTTAACGGGGGGGTGCGACTTGTCGAAATTCACTTTTAAAAGTCGCGATCTGATGACGTCACCCACCCTTCGTTGAAAATTGCCGGTAAGTTGCAACGGGCCCGACCCGTTCCTCTCTTCCTAAATCGGAATATTCACGGAGCTAGTTGACGTGCGACTTGTTCAGTCCATAACGCCACCGGAAGTCCTTAACTGTCAAATTTAACATGATTTCATTCCTTTTTGTTTATTTCATTCTCCTATTTATAAATGCAAGACCCACTTATCCTTAATTAACCAATATCCATAAAGGTTCCACAGGCATGTAAACAGAAAAGTGTTTGTAAGAGAACAGAATTGTGCATAAAAAGCAGGTATTTGAAAGTAAGATGATCAGAGACAAAAGAAGAAATTTGCTCATTGCAGCAGCGGTCATGGATGAAATACTTACATTTTCTTTACCAAGGAAGAAAATGCTCCTGGAGATTTAACAGTTTAGTTTAATTTAGAAGCCTGATAACAGAGGGAAGGACATTCTTGAATCTGGTGGTGCATGCTTTCAAGCTACTGTATCTTCTGACCTACAGGACTATGGTGAAGAATGAATGACCGCGGTACAACTTCAGTTACAATTTTGGCTCCTTTTCCAAGGCGGTGTGAAGTGTAGATGGAGTTAACGGTGGGGTGTCTGGTCTGTGATGGACTGGACAACATTTCTTGGCATTCATAGCAAGAGGATTTGAGTTTAGGAGCAGGGAGGTTCTGCTGCAGTTGTACAGGGCCTTGGTGAGACCGCACCTGGAGTATTGTGTGTAGTTTTGGTCTCCTAACCTGAGGAAAGACGTTCTTGCCTTAGAGGGAGTAGAGAGAAGGTTCACCATATTGATCCCTGGGATGGCGGGACTTTCATATGAGGAAAGACTGGATAGACTGGGCTTGTACTCGCTGGAATTTAGAAGACTGAGGGGGGATCTTATAGAAACATATAAAATTCTTAAGGGGTTGGAGAGGCTAGATGCGGGAAGATTGTTCCCGATGTTGGGGGAGTCCAGAACCAGGGGTCACAGCTTAAGGATAAGGGGGAAGTCTTTTAGGACCGAGATGAGAAAACATTTCTTCACACAGAGAGTGGTGAGTCTGTGGAATTCTCTGCCACAGAAGGTAGTTGAGGCCAGTTCATTGGCTATATTTAAGAGGGAGTTAGATGTGGCCCTTTTTGCTAAAGGAACAGGGGGTATGGAGAGAAGGCAGGTACAGGCTACTTACTGAGCTGGATGATCAGCCATGATCATATTGAATGGCGGTGCTGGCTCGAAGGGCCGAATGGCCTACTCCTGCACCTATTTTCTATGTTTCTATCCACAGCTCTCTGCAATTTCTTGCTGTCGTAGGCAGAGCTGTTCCCAAACTAAGCTATGATGCAACCTGACAGTATGCTTTCTATGGTGCATCGGTAGAGGTTTGTAAGAGTCATTGGTAAAATGCTGAATTCCCTCAGTCTCCTCAGGAAGTAGTGATGTCTGTGTGCCTTGTCGACTGTCGCTTCAATGTGGTTGGCCCATGACAGTTTGCAGGTGATATTTACGCCAAGGAATTGGAAGCTATCAACCATTTCCACTTTGACACCATTGATGGTGACTGGGGCACAACAAACCACAATTCCTAAAGTTGATAACTAGCTCCTTTGTTAGAGTGGTTGTTGCTCTGACAACATGTTACTAAATTCTGTCTCCTTCCTGGACTCTCTCTCACCGTAGTTCATGATCCAGCCCACCACATTGGTGTCATCTGCAAACATGTCTTGAGGTTAGAATGATTGCCCTTCCATGACCGCAGCTATTTGCCTTTGTGCAAGATACGACTCCAACCATTGAAGTGAGTTCCTTTGATGCCCATTGTCTTCATTTCTATCCAGGGATTTTGATGCAACACTCAATCAAACACAGCCTTAATTTCAAAGCTACTCACCTCTACAATTTAGCTCAAGCAAAAGACAACGGGTGCTGGTAAAACTCAAAGGGGCAGGCGGCATCTGTGAACATATTGGGCAGACATCATTTCAGGTTGGGACCTTACCCGAGACCCCTCTTTAAATAATGCTCCAAATGCTGCTCGCCATTACAGATGCTAAGCCAGACACACTCAGTTGTAACTTTAGAAAAGGTCTGATGAACACTGGCTGGTTGCTCCAATGCAGTGATGAGTCCAAGCATAAATTTCTCATCCAACTTTGTCTAGCTCAAATGAACACGTTAATCACGTACAACACGTCCCACAATCATTACAAACCATAATCTACCTTCCTCAGTTTCAAGTTTACAAAATGTTTTTGGGTTCAATTCAACACTGCCTGCTAATCTTTTCTAATACTCTGGCTTTATCTCCTGTACTAACACTCTTTTTTTCTTGTCCTGTACTTCCAGGAATCTTCTTGCTGATTAATTGAACTTTGTTCTTGGTATTTGTCAAAAGCTGTTTTTATTTTAAATTTTACTTCCTTTGTCAATTAGGCTGCATTAACTTTGGATGGTTTCCCTTATTCCCAGAAAGGAATATGCCTCATTCATAGCTGTACTCGCTTATCCCTGACTGCTATTCATTGCTCTTTTATAGCTTTAACTTGTAAAATGAACAGAGATAAAATCAAGCTGTTCTCCCGAACTAAATGAAAGCTAAATGGATTCATTGTCAAGGGCCTGCCTGATGCCCCCGAGAGAGAATTCCAGGTTGCAAGAGGACAAGATGACAAGCTGACCTGTTGGGCTTTCCTTCTGTTCTGTTTCACAACTTGCAAGTCCCACATTTGTTTATCTATAGTCTCACCCTCTAACTGCTCCCCCTCATTCATTGACAAGATAACCTTGTTCATATGATCACCCCAGTTTTACTCTATCATGGACATCTCTGACCTCACTCTCCCTGCATTTAAACAAGCTTCTTTTGTCTCCTTTTTTTAGTTTCTGATGAAGGGTTTCCAACTTAATACTTTGACAAAGCTTCTCTTACCATGTATGCTCTTGAATTGCTATTTCCTTTATTTTCTGTTTCAGCTTTAGATGTCTAAAAAAAACCCTGTGTTTTTGTTTTCAACTTTCCACTTTTTCTGTGGTTGGTGAAGATTATATGTGTTTCACAGGGAAGAAAATAGTAAGACCACGTTTAAAAAATCTGTTATTGGGCAATGTTATACGTTCACCAGCTATCACGTGAGATGAGAGCCAAATGAAGTTCAATAGTTACTCAAACTTGGTGCATCACATCGCTTCCAAGATACCCCTTGCCAACTGATAATACTGATCTTAGGAAACATACTGCATTGAGTACTTTTGTTGCTGCTCATGTAACAATAGAAAAACGAACAAATATCTAAATGCACTTTTGTGAATTTCAGGTGCCTTTGAGCCTAGTGAATTCACGTTGGGATAGCCAGCTCTCTCCAAAATAGATTGGCTGATCATTTACATGATCACATTCTATGATGCATTGCTTTACAAATATTGGCTGTAGATTTCCAACATTACACGATTGCAAGGTCAGTTCCTCTGCTGTCAAACTCCAGGACGTCCCAAGGTTTAGAACTGCGATACAATTTTGGTCTCCATGGTGATGAATATACGTGCCTGCATTAGAGGCAGCACATAAAAGAGTCACTACATAGATGCTAAGAACTAGGTTTTACCAGAATTAGGGACAGAATGCGTGCCAGAGAAAACCAAAGGAGTGTCCCCTAACGGAAACCCTGGATGACACATGAGATCCACTTCAGGTCAAGTTCAAGTTTGCAGAGTTCCAGTGAAATGATCCACCGAGAGATGCAAAATTGCTATATACAACCTTCAGAAAGACATCAAGGATGCCAGGAGGGAAATCTGGACCAAATCTAGGTCTTTATATAGCAATGTATAAGGACAAGCCCCATCAGTGAACCCATTGACTCTGGTCTCAGGTGTTTAGTTTCCCTTATTAGTTTGCACTTCTGCTGCATTGTTAATAAGCACTTGTTAAGTTAAATACTCCAGAGAAAACCATCAGTGCCTGGCTATATCCAACTCTATCATGATATATTTTCTGGTAAACCATTGGAGCACATTCACCCCAAAGTTAGAGGAAACTGTAAAATTCTTATTAGATTTAATGATCTTTACAAAAATTCTCTGAGACACAAAGTTTCACTTTTTGCAATTAAACAAGCTACTGTCAAGCAACATCCTTTAATTGGCTTTTGGAGCTGTAAAGCATTCGTTTTGTACCACACCCAAAACTGTCAGTTTATTTTTTTTCATCAGTTTTGACAATTATCTTGGATATTATACCTTTACTTGGAATCTCTGTGCGAGGAAAAAGCTGTTTGGCTCCGGGCCAAGTGTTGGTAAAGTCTCAAAATAAATCACTTTCAACGTTTTAGAAATCTCTTGTATTCCTTCAACAATCAATGTTAAAATTCATTAAAGTACATGCTTTATGTCTCTCGTACAATATCAGTTCTGCGCATTCTGATTAGTCATGTGCCATTTTTAGCTATATTTTGCCAAGTCGGATCTACAATGTGACTTACAAAGATTTCTATCTGACTCTTTATTTTCTTTTGAAAGGATCGGAATTCTTTTCAGATATTTTTCCCTGTTCACTTCTCATTCCAAAACATTTTTTCGAAGCTTGTATCCAGACTTGGTGATTTGGCAATGAAACGTTTGGGAGAACAATGATCAATTCAGCTTTGCAGAATGCAAGACTCTAGACTCTGCATTGTCAGTTTTGTGCCTGTCAGAGTACGACATTAATGCTGGAAAACAAAATATTCCACTTCAGACGTACAGCTAATGTCTAACCGCCCATTGGCATGATCTAAAATATTTCCTAAGCCTATTTTCAAAAAAGTCCCTACTACTTTCTCAGATCAACAATGTTTCTCTTTCAATTTCCAGTAGACATTCTAAACCTTTTCGAAATGAATTGCCAAGACTCTCTCCATTTCTATTTTGGCTTCCTCTCTCCCCTTGCCCTCCACCCTCCCAGAGCTCTGCTGACTGTATCTTAATTTGCACAGTCCAGTTCTGTCTTTACTTCTATATGCATTCAACTGTATTAACACCTGATCCAGTTATACCACAAATTTAAAATGTTCACATGTATGTTTAAATCTCTCCATATTATTACTCCTCTAGAAAGATATATAAGAACGCGCATATGGCAGGATAATCTTTACTGATTTGCTTACATGCTACATCCACAAACGGAGATATATACAGGAGAATTAGAACCACGTTGCTATTAGCTTGTTAAAGACATGGCTGGAGCCAAATGCATCTATAACATTGTGCAGCATGTAATATACTGACTTAGTGAGCTCACAAATGTTCTTTAAACTAGGAAACCAAAAGTAATTTAGTTCTGCCTTTGCAGAGTGCACCAGACCACATGGCCATATTGTTTCACCAGTCACCTAGGCTACCCAATGATACAGGGCACTTTTGACTGTGCTGACAAACACTTGAGGGTGCTGGCCTACAATTTGGAGGTAGAAAACCAATGCAAGAAGGTGCGTCTTGAGAGTAACCATACCAAGCACTCCATGACCACCAGCATCCAGTTATCATGGTTATGCAGTTATCAGCAGTTATCGTGCTTTCATTTTGCACCAGCCTAATGTGTCCTCTATTAAGCCAATTCAATGATTGACTTCTGAGTAATTGGTCCATCGTTTGATCATCTGGCTCCGAGAAACCCACGCTCGAGACGGTATTGTACAAATAACAAAAGCCATCCTACCACCTGTAAGTTCATTGAGCTGTCTTAGAAACATAACATACAGCTCAATGAAGTTATAGGTGGCAAGATCTCACACGTTGACATGCACCAAGGCTGAGAAATTGAATATTTCCTATTAAGGGCTCTAAATGTTGACATTCGCATCTTTTATTTCAGTATTCTCAGTCAGATTCAGAAAATAAACATGAACTGGCCCATCAATCTTCATTTACAAATGAAATAGTCACTCCCTCTTTTATCTTTCCCTCCTTACTGCATTTAAACTTGATATCATCCTAGTTTGGCTACATAAATTGTTATGTTCCGGACTGCTTATATGATTATATAATACTCTTGAAGGATATTATTACAATTCTGTGGTTCTCTCTGTTGTTCTATGGGCCAAACACGGGTAAAGGGCATCTTGGTCAGAATGGATGAGTTCAACCAAAGGGCCTGTTTCCATGCTATATTACTCTTTGACTTCAATAATAGAACATATAACAGTACAGCACAAGAACATGCCTTTCGGCCTATAATGTCTGTGCTGATCATGAAGCCACGACTATCTTTTATCTACCTGCACAAAATCTATATTTCTCCAGTGCTTGCATATCCACATGCTATTCAAAAGTCTCTTAAAAGGCACTATCATTTCTGCCTCAATCACCAACCTTGGAAGTACATTCAATGCACTCACCACCCTCTGTGTAAAAAAGTTGCACTGCACATCTTTTTTAAACTTTGCCCATGCCCTCTAGTATTTCATTTTTCGACCCTAGGAAACGTTTCTAACTGTCTCCCCTGTCTGTGTCTCTCATAATTGTACATGTTTCTATCAGGTCTCCCTGCAATCCCCAGTTTTCCAGAGAAAACAATCCAAGTTTGTCCAGCCAATCCCTGTAGCTAATACTCTGTAATCCGAGCATCCTTCTGGTAAACCTCCTCTGCACCCTTTCCAAGCCTCCAAGTCCTTCCTCTAATCAGAACTGCATATGATACTCCAAATGTGGCCTAACCAAAGTCCTATAAAGTAACATCATGACTTCTTGACTCTTGTGCTCAATGCCCTGACCTATGAAGGCAAGCATAGCCTAAGTCTTCATTACCACTCTATCTACTTGTGTTGCCACTTTCAGGCAGAAATGAATGGTGCCTCAGATCCCTTTGTATTTCAAAGCTGTTGAGGATCATGCCATTGTATATTATCTGCATTAGACCTCCCAAAGTGCGACACCTCACACTTGCTCAGATTCAACTACATCTGCCATTTCTCTTCCCATTTCTGTAGCTGATCTACCTTGACAGCCTTCCTCCTAGTCTGCGACCACAGCAAACCTGTTGTCAACTGCAAACTTTCTAACAAACCCATCTATGTTTAAGTTCAAGTCATTGATATATATCGCAAACAGCAAAGGTCCAGCAGTGATCCATGCAGAACTCTACTGGTCACAGACCTCCAGCCTGAATATTATCCTTCCACCACAACCCTCCTGTGGGGGCTGTGGTGGAAACTGTCTTCTATCAGTAAGCCAGTTTTGAATCCATATGACTAAGTCACGGTTAATATCATGCACCTTAATCTTCTGGATCAGCCTACCATCGGGGACTTTATTAAATGACGTACTAAAATCCATGTAGACAACATCCACCAACCTACCCTCATCAAACATCTTCATCCCCTCCTCAAATACCTCAATCAAGTTAGTAAGAGAAGACTTGCCATGTACAATGCCATGCTGACTGTCCCTAATTAACCTATTCTCTTCCAACTTGGAGAAATCCTATCCTGAAGATTCCTCATCAAGACATTCCTTACCACTGAAGCAAAGCTCACTGGCCTATAATTCCCTGAAATCTTTCTACTTTCCTGCTTAAAGGAACAACATTAGTTACTCTCCTCCAGAACCTCCTCACCTGTGGCTAGAGAAGACACAAAGATCTTCATCAAGGCTTCTGCAATTCCTCTCTTGCCTCTCTCAATAACCTCAGTTTTCAGTTTAGTTTATTGTCACATATACCGAGGTACAGTGAAAATCTTTTGTTGCGTGCTATCCAGTCAGTAAAAAGACAATACATGATTACAATCGAGCCATTTACAGTGTTTGGACACATGATAAGGAAACAATATTTAGTGCAAGGTAAAGCCAACAAAGTCCGATCAATGCTTGTCCGAGGGTCACCAAAGAGGTAGATAGTAGTTCAGCACTGCTCTCTGGTTGTGGTAGCCTGATAACAGCTGGGAAGAAACTGTCCCTGAATCTGGAGGTGTGTGTTTACGCACTTCTATACCTTTTGCCTGATGGGAGAAGGGAGAAGTGGAAGTGGCCAGAATGCAACGTCCTTGATTGGGCTGCTGGCCTTCCGAGGCAGCGTGAGGTATAGATGGAGTCAGTGGGATAAATCACATCAAGTCCTGGGATTTACCCACCCTAATGCTCTTCAAGGGTCCCAACACCTCTTTCTTAATCTCAAACTGCCCTCGCACACTAATAATTCTCCAGACTGATCTCACTGTCCTCCATGTTCTTCTCCTTGGTGAAAACCGATACAAAGTACTTGTTTAGAACCTCGTCTACATTTCCAGACTCCAAGCACAAATTCCCTTCTTTATCTTTGAGCAGTCCTACCTTCTCCCAGGTTACCTTTTTGTTCTTAATATAGGTATAAAGAGCTTTGGGATTTTCTTTGATCCGACTTGCCAAAGTTCGAAATAGGATTAATAGCACATCCTTAACCTTTCAAGAACTGAAATCTTTTGCAACCTGCATGAAATAAATAACTTGCTGTTGCACACCACAGTTCAGTTCTCGAAGGGTTAAGGATGTGCAATTAATCCTATTTCAAATGGTCACAGTTTTATTGCTGCTTTATTCCCCCAATATAGTTTTTACCAGAAAAGGATTGTAGAATGTTGGTAATGATGTAAGCCATCGATGGATGATTTCCCGGACATCACAAGGTTTGCTGTGCAGGAACTGCTTCTAGTTTCAAGCCTCTGCACAGCACTCGCCTGTCTGATGCAACAGTTCAGATGATGCAGCAATGCCTAATAGACAGGAGGGATGAAGTAATGTGGTGTGTATTATCACCTGCAGCTCTATCTTTTCCACATACTTATTGGTATTTTTATTTTGTACAAATTTAAATGAATCTGTTGGAGGTTTTAAAACTGCAAAGCAGCTTGATGCAGAATAGATGTTGATTTCATACAATCACAATTCATAAAGCTGTTGTGTTTATAATTAATATTTACTTCCTCTCTCTCAGAGGAATTTTCTCCAGATATAATTTTCCTCAGCTTTGCTAAGGTTAATTCTAGCTGCTGCAATTAGCTTACAGATCAGGAAAGCCTCTAATTTATTTCCTAGTTTGCTATTGGGTGAACTATGTAAGAAAACATCTGGGCAGTCGTGCAACAAACATTTGTCCTAGCTCAATTTCCTTTTTTACCCATTTCCTTTTTTACTGGAAGGCAAAACATTACCTGTTTTTGTGTTAGCATCTAATCCCCGATTCTGCATTCAGTGCGATCCTGCCTGATCTGGGAGCTAACAGCTTTCCTCTCATGTCCTAAACACTTTTGACCAACAGAAATACATCAGTCTCAGATGTCAGATTAACAATCTGACAGTAGAAGCGAGATCATAACATCTGAAATGTTTTTCGCATAAGTTGTTTCTTAATTATACTCCTGAAAAAATATCTGCATTTCATTTTTAAAGTAAACATTTGTTACGGTGTAATTTTAAAATTGCATTTGCTATTTCTTATTTCAAAATTCCAGCGACTGCTGCATTTTGCTTTTTCTAGTTTCAAGTCAAATTTATTTGTCACATACACATACACGATGTGCAGTGAAATGAAAGTGGCAATGCCTGCGGGTTGTGCACAAAAAAGAATTACAGTTACAGCATATAAATAAAGTTAATAAGTTACTATTAGTGTCGACAAAAATTTAGTCTCTGGGGTTATAAAAGTTGACAGTCCTGATGGCCTGTGGGAAGAAGTTCCGTCTCATCCTCTCCGTTTTCGCAGCGTGACAGCGGAGGCATTTGCCTGATCGTAGCATCTGGAACAGTCCGTTACTGGGGTGGCAGGGGTCCCTCATGGTCTTGCTTGCTCTGGATCTGCACCTCCTGATGTATAGGTCCTGCAGGGGGACGAGTGTAGTTCCCATGGTGCGTTCTGCTGAACGCACTACTCTCTGCAGGTCCATCCTGTCCTGGGCAGAGCTGTTCCCAAACCAGACTGTGATGTTGCCGGACAGGATGCTCTCTACAGCCCCAGAGTAGAAGCAATGAAGGATCCTCAGAGACACACTGAATTTCCTCAGTTGTCTAAGGTGGTAAAGGCCCTGCTTAGCCTTACCCACCAGTGCGGCAATGTGCGTTGCCCACGTCAGATCCTCTGTGATGCGGACTCCCAAGTATTTAAAACTGCTCACCCTATCCACAATAGACCCATTTATCTCCAGTGGCGTGTACGTCCTTGGATGCTTAGCCCTTCTGAAGTCCACAATCAGCTCCTTTGTTTTAGTGACATTCAAGAGGAGGCTATTGTCCTCTTTCTGACTGTGTCCTCTATTCCTGGACTCCCCAGGTAGTAGTTAATTTCAGTCTATCCAGTCAGTTTCCCTTGGTATCCTGGACAAATCAATAAAGTCACACCTGTATCAGATTTAGCCAGCATAATGTCAAAACTCCTAGAAAGAATTCTGCTGGATAGATTAAATGTTAACTCCACAGATAACCAGTTTGGTTGAAAAGCTAAACATGGCACTGACTTGTGTATATATGCCTTAAAGGAAATTGTAAACAAATATAGAGGTTAAAAACTCATCAGTCCTTATGTGCTTTATTGATGCTTCCAAAGCCTTTGATCGTGTTAATCATAGAAAGTTGTTTGTTAAATTGAGTCAAAGAGGGGTGTCCAAATACATTTTGAGAATTCTGGCTTACTGGTATGCCTACCGGACTATGCAAGTAAAATGGGGCAATAGGATCCCCACCCCATTTGGGGTTAGCAATGGTGTCAGACAAGGTGTCAGAATTTTGTCCCCAGTTCTTTTTAATCTCTACTAGACCAAACGGATCCATTGGGGCTAAACCTCTCCTGCATTGGTCCAGCACCCTCTCCTCCCCCACTCCCACCCTCTCCATCCCCCCCCCATTCAACTACTCCATCCCCCTCAACCCCCCTTATCCTCCCCTCCGCTCACTCACCCACTCAATCCCCCAGAACCCCCATTATCCCCCTCGTCCCCTCCCCCCCACTCACCCACTCACCCCCCCTCAACCCTCCTTATCCCCCCTCCTGAGTAAGGTGCTCCTAAAATTGTCACACTATTGTGTGACAGGGGCACAAAAATAAGGTTACATCACAGGCATGAGCAAACAAATAAATAAACAAACAGAGTTTTAGTAATATATAGATATTGATGATCGGTCCAAGCAATTGAAAGCCTGTAATACTGGGTGCATGATTGGTAATACTCTAGTGAACCATATTATGTATGCAGATGATCTTGTGGTCCTTACTCCATCTAGTGCTGGTCTCCAGCAGCTCCTTACTATATGGTATGGAACATGATATCAAGGTAAGAGTGTTATTATGATCCGTAGAACCAAAGAGGATAAATCTAAAGTTTCCTGATTTTAAATTGTCTGATAATAACCTTAGTGTCTGTAAGAAGGTAAAATATCTTGGACATTTTATTACAGAACAAATGACAGATGATGAGGATATTCATACGTAATGCCACATGATGTATGCACAAGCAAACATTCTTTTACCCAAGTTAAGTGCATGTACATATGGAGTGAAGATGTCTCTGTTCAGAGCATATTGTACACCACTCTGTACTGCACATTTGTCAAGTCAAGTCAAGTCAATTTTTATTTGTATAGCACATTTAAAAACAACCCACATTGACCAAAGTGCTGTACATCTGATTAGGTACTAAGGAAAAAAATGAAACATACAGTAGCACGCAAACAGTTCACAGCGCCTCCTCAATGAGCCTCAAATGCTAGGGAGTAGAAATAGGTTTTGAGCCTGGACTTAAAGGAGTCGATGGAGGGGGCAGTTCTGATGGGGAGAGGGATGCTGTTCCACAGTCTAGGAGCTGCAACCGCAAAAGCGCGGTCACCCCTGAGCTTAAGCCTAGACCGCGGGATAGTGAGTAGCCCCAAGTCGGCCGACCTGAGGGACCTGGAGTTAGAGAGGTGGATTAGAAGATTTTTGATGTGGGGGGGGGGAATGTCCATTTGGGCTTTATACGTGAATAGGAGGAGCTTGAAGTTGATTCTGTACCGTACAGGGAGCCAGTGGAGAGAGGCCAGAATCAGGGTGATGTGGTCCCTTTTACGGGTACCCGTCAGGAGTCTCGCTGCGGCGTTTTGGACCAGTTGCAGGCGGGACAGGGAAGATTGGCTGATCCCAGTGTATAGGGAGTTGCAGTAGTCTAGGCGGGAGGAAATGAAAGCGTGAATGATTTTTTCTGTGTCGTCGAATTGGAGGAAAGGTTTGATTTTAGCTATGGTTCGAAGTTGGAAGAAGCTGGCTTTTACCACAGCGTTGACTTGCTTATCAAATTTTAATGCAGAGTCAAATATCATGCTGAGGTTTTTGACATGCGGTTTGACTAGGCAGGATAGGCTTCCAAGACTGCCTGTTATCGATTTGATGGAGTCGGGGGGGCCGAATAGGATGACCTCAGACTTGCTCTCATTTAATTGGAGGAAGTTCTGTGCCATCCAACATTTTATGTCCTTAGGCAGTGTAAGAGGCTGTTTAAATTTGACTGGTTGTTGGGTTTCAGGGGGAGGTAAAGCTGAGTGTCATCGGCATAGCAGTGGAAAGAAATGCCATGCCTTTGAATGATTTGGCCAAGGGGGGCATGTATAGAGAGAAGAGAATGGGGCCTAGGATGGAGCCGTGTGGAACTCCGCAGGAGAGGCTAGCTGGAGTAGAGGAATAACTGCCTATGTTGATGGCGAAACTCCTATCTTTGAGGTACGAAGCGAACCAGCTCAGGGCAGTGCCATCAATGCCAACCGCGTACCGGAGACGGTCAATAAGGATGGTGTGGTCCACTGTATCGAACGCTGCGCTGAGGTCGAGAAGGAGCAGGATTGCACAGTCGCCGGTGTCGATGGCGAGAAGCAGGTCGTTGTGTACCTTCAACAAGGCAGACTCTGTGCTGTGGTGGGCTCTGAAACCTGACTGGAAACTTTCCAGGATGGTGTATTGGTGCAGGTAGGGCACTAATTGGTTTAGAATTGCCTTTTCAAGGACTTTTGACAGGAATGGCAGTTTGGAAATGGGTCTGTAGTTGCTAGGCAAGGTGGGGTCTAGGTTAGGTTTTTTCAGTAGGGGCTGGACCACCGCGTGCTTGAAACAGGTTGGAACAGTGCCAGTGGCCAGAGAACTGTTGATAATAGAGAGGATGCTGGGACCGGCTATTGCAATGACATCCTTCAGAAGGGCAGTGGGGGCAGGATCAAGGGGGCAGGTTGCAGGTTTCATAGCGGAGACAAGCTTTGCAAGGGAGGATAGAGTGACGGGTTGGAAACAGTCCAATTTAGATGAACAGACTAGTGAGACAGCTAGGTCACGGGTGGGAGGGGAAATGTTCATTCTAATGTTCTCAACTTTTTGGGTGAAAAATTTAGCGAATTCTTCGCACTTAGCAGGGGACCCAACTAAGCTGGTACTGGGGGCGGGACATATGACAGAGGTAATTGTGTTAAATAGGACCTTGGAGTTATGAGAGTTTTTGGAAATAAGGTCGGAGAAGTATTGTGCTCTAGCAGACTTTACTGCTTCCTGGTATTTGAGAAGATTGTTTCTCAGAATTTCGAAGGAAATTTGAAGGTTGTCACATTTCCACCACCTTTCTGATTTTCTGCACTCCCTTCTTAGGGCTTTGGTGGGGTCATTGAGCCAAGGCCGACCTTTGGGCTTAGGCTTTTTCATTTTAAGGGGAGCGATAGAATCCAGGATGGAAGAGCAAGTGATATTAAATAAAGAGGCGAGATCCTCAGTGCTGAGATGGGGGGGAGAAGCCTCAATAGTGCAGATGTTGGGGACAGCTGTGAGAGCCTCGGAGAATTTACTGGCAGTCAATGAATTTATGTCGCGGGAGTAGCGAACAGGGAGATTAGATTTTGTGGGAGATAAAGGCAGAGATGCGTCAAAAATGATAGCGCTGTGGTCCGATAGACAGGCATCAGTAGTTTCAATGTTGTAGATTGGGAATCCGGACGATAACACTAGGTCGAGAGTATGGCCTAACTTGTGAGTGGGTCCCGTGGTGTGAAGAGTCAGATTGAAGGACTCAACCAGGTGCATAAATTCACTCACAAGAGGCTTAGTGGGACAGCAAACATGAATATTAAAGTCACCAAGAATCATGATCCGGTCAAATTTGGGCAAAATGCTAGAAATCAGATCAGCAAATTGGGTGATAAAGTCCTTATGCATTTTTGGTGGGTGATACACAAGAACAATTAAGAGGGGATAGGCTAGGCCTACTTTAATTAGTTGCACCTCGAAACTGGAGAAATGATCATCGTTCAGGAGGCGGCAGTTGAAATGTTTCTTAAACACAGTGGCTAAGCCCCCACTGCGTCCGGAGAGCCTAGGCGAGGTGAAAAAGTTACAGTCATCAGGACAGAGTTCCACGAGTGGAGCAAGCTCACCAGGGTTAAGCCAGGATTCTGTGAGCAGTAAGAAGTCCAATCCACGGGTGGTGAAGAAGTCGTTGAGGATGAAGGTCTTGTTCTGTAGGGATCTTGCGTTGATCAGGGCCACTTTAGCAGGGACAGCAGGGACAGCAGGTGAGCTTCGGTCCGGTAGCGGCTCCCACGCCAGCGGGCGGAGGTTCAGGGAGACCACGCTGCTGCGCTTCACAGATGGCCTTGCTGGGAGCCCGCGGGCCGGCAGTCCAGGGACCGGGATGATCGGTCGAAGAGCGGCATACCTGAGCTCGAGGGAGCGCCGGTGGATGGAGCGGTAAGGTCGACCAGGTCCGACTTCGCAGCGCTGGGCGAGGTAGGCCGCTGTTGGATGAGCGCGGGCGAGGTTTTTTAAATTTTCAAATGTTCCTGCGCGTTTACCCCGCCTCCTAGTGCGGTGCGTGCGGCGGTGGATGTAAGGCTGGGCCCGCACATCTACCGGGAGTTGATCGAGGAGCGATCGTTGGAAGAAACTTTGTCCGGGACCTGGACTGAAGAAGTCGACGACGGAGGGTCGGATCAACAGGAGGGTTCGGCGGTCGTAGACCAAAGTGGCACGAAGAACACTACGATCTCTAGGTGAGCGACGACAGGCAGCCAAACACAACGGCGCGGCCATCTTGGCGTTGGTCGAACTATGGAAAAGGATGCTTACAGAGACCTCGAGTAGCTTATAATGATGCTATGAGAATATTACTTAAGCGACCTAGATGGTGTAGTGCAAATGTTTGTGGCTGCAGGAGTCAATACTTTACAAACTTTCTTAAGAAATCTTGTGTATAAATTTATTTGCCGAATTATTGACTCTGAAAATGAAATCATCTTGGCCTTATCAAACATAAGGTTTAGCACTACACGCTACCAATCCCAGCTGTGGAGACATTGGTATAGTTGTCTCGTTGTAGGACACTGATTTTTTTAATTCTTGGTTTTAAACCATGTATTGTGCTTTTGTAAGTAATTTGTTGTTCTTTTGTAAGTAATTTATTGTGCTTGTGTATGTAATTTATTGTGCTTTTGTATGTCATTTATTGTGTTTTTGTATGTAATTTATTCTATGTAATGCCTTGTCTTTTATCTGGAACCAGTGTCTGTAATAAAGTATAGTATAAGTAAGTATAAATTCCTGATGGTGAAAAGTTTCCTTATAATTTAACCCTTGAGTTCAAGACAACATTCCAGCAAATCTGCCAGCTCTCCCCTCTGCCAGGATTTCCCATGTTTTCATAAGCCATAGAAGAAGACCATTCTGCCAAGCATTTTCTGCCAGCTCTCAGAAAATACCCATTAGTCATATTCCCCATTTCTTTATCTGTATTATTTTCTCTCTCATGTGTCTACCTTTACCATCATCTTACCTACCTCCCATCTACACGCAGCAATTTACAGGAGCTAATTAGCCTACCAATCAACATGACATTTGAATGTAGGAGGAAACCAGAGCACCCAGAGAAAATCCTCATGGTTACAGGGTGAAAGTATCAACTCTGCACTAATGACACCCTGGGTCAGGATGAAACCTGGGTCAGGATGAAACCTGGGTCACTGAAGCTGTGTGGCATTGAACACAGTACTCCAGGTACTATGATCCTATCAAGGATCTTTAAACATTGAGCAAAAGCCTTTGCAGTGCACCAGATATAAAAGCCAATATCCTTTCAGTCTTTTTCATTAGGTTTAGCACTGTTCATGCCATTTTAATGATCCATGTATTTATGTCCCCAAGTCTTTTTTGATCTCCTGTGTTTCCAGCTTTTCACCTTTAAGTATTACTCTGATTTATTCCTTTTTGGTCCTTGATGATTGACTTCACACTTATTTACATAGAAACCTCTTTACTCATTTGCTCATTTCTGTGTCAATAGCAAACTTAGATATGTGTTCAACGTCCCATCAATAAGGTTTTTACAAGCGAAGACACAATCCAGAGCCATATTGGACACCACAGAAGATGGGATTTTAATTAGATTTTCAGTTTGTTGCTGTAGAGAAGATCACGGAAGCTGAGGCAAATGAGTTGTGATGTCTTGGATAATATATGAACTAACAAAGAAGAGGTAGTGGGTGTGTAAAACAAATTAAGGTCACTAAGTTTTCAGGTCTCAAATGGCTGTGGTTGTTCTGTTACATAAGAAGGACAGCAAGAACATGCTAGTAACTGCAGGCCAGTCAGCCTGTCATCCACGGTGGGTAAGTTACTGGAGGGAATAACTGAGGGATACGATCTATCGGGGATAGGATCTATTTGGATAGACAAGGACTTACTAGGGATAGAAACAAGGAACTGCAGATGCTGGTAAAAAGACACAGTGCTGGAGTAACTCAGCAGGTCAGGCAGCATCTCTGCAGAATATAGATAGGCAACAATTTGGGTCTGCACCCTTCTTTAGACTGGGCAATGGAAGTTGCCTAGATGGACTTTATAAAGTCCTGCATGGTGGGCTAGACGAAGTTTAGATCACATGGGATCGGAGGAGAATTAGCTAATTGTATAAATATTTGGCTTGATTGGAGAAAATAGAGGTTAATTGCGGAAGGTTGTTTTTCAGACTGGACATCTGTGACTAGTTATCTGCCACGGAAATTAGTTTCATAAGCCATTGTTGTTGGTTAGTTATGTTGAACAAAATGTACAAGGCGTGGTTAGTAAGTTGGCAGATGGCACTAAAATAGATGGTGTCATAGACAGTGAATAAGATTATTAATAAATACAGCAAGGTCTTGATCAGCTAGGCAAAGTGGCCCAAAGAATTCCAGATAGCATTCAACACAGATCAGTAAGAGGTGTTGCAGTTTGGGATATGAAGCCAGGTAGGACTTTCACAGTGAATGCAAAAGCCCTGGGGAGTGTTGTAGAACAGAGGTTATAAGTATATACTTCCTTGAAAGTAGCATCACTGTAGACAAGGTGGTGAAGGTGTTTAGTATACTGGCTTTTATGACTTTTGTTTTATGACTTTGTTCATAGTGGATGATGTCATAGAGTCAAGATCTTGAACTATGTCAAGGGCAAAATGTATTTGGTCATTATGCTTTATTACATTATTGGTTTTGGATGGATAACATATGATACAAACTTAATAATGAGGAAGTTATTTTTACCCCAACCTAACAGACTAGATGGGCCTACCTTCAACCTCTCATCTGGAAAGTAATACATGGGATTGTACTGGAGCCACCCCACTGCCCTGAAACTTAATGCTGACATACAGAATGCAGGTGAAGTATCCCATTTCGCTCAATGCCCCTGACAGTGCTATTGTGCCTTCTAACTGAAGAATACTATTGCCTTAATTTATTTGGCGGCTAAGAGCGGAAAGTTGTTGGGGTAAAAAATGTTGAATCGCAGAGTTGTCTGGGACAGCACATCCATGCTAACCTTTTCTCGCATCCACACACACTTTCACATTTACCCACATTAAGTCTGTGTCCTTCATGCTGTGTCCTTGCCGATTAAAGGGTCTGTCTAAATGTCACTTAAATGCAATTATTGTAACTGATTCCACCACCTCCTCTGGCAGTGAGTTCCAGACATCAACCACTTGGCATATAAAAAGAAACTCTCAATCGACCACCCACTGCAAAATGAAAACTTTTCCCTCAAATAATTAAAACTCTTTCACAACCATCTTACAATGCAGCCACCAGAAATACACACAAAACTCCAAGTGTGGTCTTACCATGTTCAAGTTGCAACATTCTGTCTCAGCCTTGTATTAATTATATGCCCTGATCTATGAAGGCATGCGTGCCATATGCCTTGTTCACCATCCTGTGTACTTCCAGGGAACTAGGAATTTGAACTCCAAGATCCCATTGTTCATAAACATGCCTTAGTGCCCCACCATTTAGTTTGTTTGTCCTAATGTGACTTCCCAAAATACAAACCAAGGATCATTCTGCAGTAAATGCGAATTTTTTTAAATGTCTAATTATATCGTAGATTACATTTCATGCTATCAATCTATACCAAATTAATATTTAAAACATCAACCTTGACAAACGTTGGCATGGAAGAGAACAGTTCTTGTTGTCTGAACTCGCCCGACCACCAGCATTTCAGAATGTAAATATTTTCAGACCAAGTTTCATGAACATCCTGCTGCAAAATCGTTAATTGCAGTGACAACGCCCATTCAAATGAGGCAAATAACAATGAAGAAAGTCATCATACACCAGTTAAATCCTGGATATAAATTTGCTTTTGGATGCAGTAGCCTGATTGCTTGCTGTACTGTTTCACATAATCTGTGATTAGAATTTGGAGAGATTTAACTCTTCATTTAATAGGCGTGCTCCTTTTAAAATAATATTCTATTTAAAGTCTGTTAAAGTTTTTAAGTCTGGATGTCACAGTACACAATCAAATTGCATTCATCTACCAGGTTTCCATACATTTATATTACTTGACATAATTAATTATTAGAAAGAATATGTAATTGTTCCAAGTTCATCCACACATGTGGACCCTATCCTATACAGTAGTTTAAATGTAACATGGGATTTGATACCTTGTAGATTTTCAGAATAGTTATTAACCTTATATTTGCTGGTGACATTTGTAGACGATCATAAAGCTGAAATTCATATCAGATGCATAATTAGGAAGAACATATTCTGTTTTGACATAGCCAAATGCTATGAAGGTCAATAGTTCATACATCATAAAATTACAAACAGCAATGCCAATTAATCATTAAAAATAAACATTTAGTATTCCAGGCAGAGCGGTACCTTACTCTATATTCTTGTGACTCCTTTATGAAATGGATGTAAATTGATGTGTTTTATTAGTGTCTTCTTTAACCTTTTTCTGAAAGAGAATGGAATGGCCAATAACCAGATTTCGTAGCAGTGGGAGACCTTGAATATGTTAGCTTTCTCAGACAACCCTTCAGTCAGACAGCCATGAAAACATTGCTTCCATTATATTAAATACAAAGAACTGGAAGTGGATTTCATCCCTATTAAAAGAAGTATACATGATAAGGGAGCAGAATAAATTCAGTGCTTAAGATAACAAATGAAACTGCAACTTCCCTTTGTCTTTAAAAGCCTCCTCAAGGCTTATTTTGTTCATTAGACTTTGGACCACTTGATTATTTTGTCATTAATCAGTACCATCCTTCTGATGCAAGAGTATGAGAGCATAAGTAGAAGCCATTCACTTCCTCATACCTGCTCTTTAATGTAATAAAATTGTGGTATATCTTTTAGCTCAGTGTAATTTTCCAGCTCTAAACCTACATTCCTCGTTTCCCTTAATGGCAATATAGATATTTATCTCCATCACTTTCCCCTGGGTGAAGAAATTTCTCTTCTTCACTGTCAAGGATGGCTAACCTTATTTTAATGTTGTTACCCCTGGTCTGGTATTCTTTCTGGGATAAACACCATCTCCAAGTCGTATCGTAAGGATTTTCTACATTTCAATAAGTTCATTTCTCAGTCTTCAGAATTCAAGAGCGTTTCTGCCCAATGTGTTGAATCTCTCCTCACATCTGCTATCCCTAGAATTAATCTATTAAACATTCACTGTACCTCCATTTTCAAAATTATGCCCTTCCTTAGAAAAATATTCTAATGTAGTCTTGCCAGTGTCCACTATAATTTGGAGCAAGACGTTTCTGCTCTTGTGCTCAGCTTCTCTTACAACAAAGGCCAATATATTGTTTTCATCCTTAATTGTTTGCTGTAATCTTCAATATGTTATGTTTTAGTGATTCACGTACGAGGGCACTTCAGACCCTTTGAATAAGAGCACCATTTAATTTCTTACTGTTTAAAAAATGCTCCCTCTTTCTATTTTTTATTTTATTTCCACCAAAATGGATAACCTCACATTTTTCCGCTTTACATTCCATCTGTCTCGTCTTCACCCATTCAATTAACTTGTCTATAATTTCATTAAAACTGATTATCACTCATAGCCCACACTGTCATCCAACTTTGTATCATCAGCAAACCTGGAAATATTACATTTGATCCTCTTATCTAAATATGCACCCACAGATTTTGGAAGATCACAACTGGTGCATCCACTCTCCCTGTAGCCAAGATTATGAGGGGTCTTGGCTGGGTGACGTCTTGTAGGAGATGTGACTTCTTGTGGGAGAATCTAGAATTATTTTCAGATAACTTGTTGATGATCGTTGAATTGTTTCAAAATAAGAACTTGCCCATTTAAGATAGACATGAAATAATAGTCTTTCTCCCTTAAAGTCATAGAACTTTGTTCTTCAAAGGCCATTGGAAGCAGGTTTTGATACGTGCAGGGGTTCTTGATAAGCAAAGGGGGGGGGGGGGGTGAAAGGGTATACAGAGTTGAGATTGTAATGAGCATGAAGGAACTGCAGATGCTGGTTTAAACCAAAGATAGACACAAATGCTGGAGTAACTCAGTGGGACAGGCAGCATCTCTGGAGAGAAGAAATGGGTGACGTTTCAGTCCTGAGGAAGGGTCTTGACCCAAAACGTCACCCATTCCTTCTCTCCAGATAAGCTGCCTATCCTGCTGAGTTACTCTAGCATTTTGTGTCTATCTGAGGTTGTAATGAGAACAGGCATGATCTTTTTGCATGGCAGAGTAGGTTCAAGGGAATGAGTGATCTCCCACTTCTTTGCATCTTACTATGTAAGTGGTAATGGTGGTTTGCCTGCCGAGGTGCAAGCAGAGGAGGCAAGAGGCAGAGTTGTCACTAGCATCAGATAATGATGGCAGCAGATTTGAATCCGACCTTAATTGAGATTCTGATGTCGATGGTGAGAATTGTTCCTGCAACTCTTCCTGGTTGGCAGGTGAATGAATCTTAAACAATCTACTGACCGAAAATATAGCAGCTGTCTTCTATTGAACTTTATAGCAAAGCAGGATATTTGTATTGTGCAGCTATATTTAATTTCTGCTCCATATTCTGTGGAATGAGCTGCTCTGGTATTATGTTAGCAGTTTGTTATTTCTCTTGTGACCTCTATTGACCATACTCTAATAAAGCTTCATTTGTGAGCTCCTCAGTGTGAGATTTCAATAATTCTTCCAAAAGAATATATAATTAACCAAAATCCATATGTATTTTGTAATTCCCTTGCATGAATATGCCAAAATTAAGGGTCTTTGCATAATTATACATATTTCATTTTTTAACTTTAATTATTTTCATGTGTTCTAATCTTGATGTGGTGCTCTGAAAAACGTTTAACAATTTTGTTGTCTGTGAAAATTCTAAATTGTGATTGGCTATCTGTTCATTTTCTGAATGCAGTTCTTGCAGGTCAGGTCAGTATTGCCCACCTATAATTGCATTTGAATGACTGATTCATTTTCTGATGAAATGAGGTAAGAACTGAACACTATGTATATTACTAAAACTTGTTTGTTTGTTAGATCATGCCTTATTTTTGTGCCACTGTCACATGATAGCGTGACAATTTTAGGCCCACCTTACTCACCATTGTCATGGGGTTACCTTAATGCAAGTTTCATTCAAATTTGTCATATTTTTAAAGTTATAGACATTTTAAAGTTTAAAAATTACCTTCTAAATTTATGCTGGCCATGTTCAGTGTTTGACGTCACAATGGGACCCGCCAGAGTGACGGGAGTGGTGGCCAATGGAGGGGGGGGGGAGGGGATGCTGAGCCAATGAACTGCTGCTAACTTTAATAAATGAGCTCCCCCTTCCCCATACCCCCCTCCCCCCCCCCCACCAGCCGGGAGGCCCAACTAGGTCTAGTAGGTCCAGGCCCTTGGTTTAGTTATCACTAATCGGGTCTATTTTTGTCTCTAAGATGGAAGCAAGGTGGACAATGAAGCAACTGAAGATGGTTGGGTCTGGAACAATGCTCTGACGAACTCCTGCAGTAACCTATGGGGCTGTAAAGAATGACCTCTAAAAAGCCATAATAATAATAATAATAATGCATTACATTTGTATAGCGCTTTTCTAAACACTCAAAGACGCTTTACAGGTTTACTAAAATATAGAAAAAATAATAATTAAAGAAGTAAACGAACAGAAAAGGAAAAATAAGGTGAGGTGACAGTCAGTGGTTGAAGGCAGTGCTGAACAGGTGAGACTTCAGTGATGTTTTGAATGTGGTGAGTGAGGAGGAGTCTCTGATGGTCTGAGGTATTGAGTTCCAGAGGGTGGGAGCAGCGATGGAGAAAGCCCTGTCCCCCCAGGATCTGAGTTTGGTCCGGATGGGGGGGGGGGACAGGAGGTTAGCAGCAGCAGAGCGGAGGGTACGGGTGGGAGTGTGTCTGTGGAGGAGGTCAGTCAGGTAGGATGGGGCCAGGTTATGGAGGGCTTTGTAGGTCATGAGGAGGATTTTGTACTGGATTCTCTGGGGGATGGGGAGCCAGTGGAGCTTGTAAAGGACGGGGGTGATATGGTCACGGATCGGGGAGTGGGTGAGTAGACGGGCAGCGGAGTTCTGGATGTATTGGAGTTTATTGATGATTTTTGAGGGTGAACCATAGAGGAGGCTGTTGCAGTAGTCCAGACGGGAGGTGATGAAGGCGTGGATGAGGGTTTCTGCAGCTGTGGAGAAGAGGGACGGACGGAGACGGGCGATGTTTTTGAGGTGGAAGAAGGCTGTCTTGGTGATGTGTTTGATGTGTTTGTCGAAGGAGAGGGTTTGATCAAAGATGATTCCAAGATTCTGGATGTGAGGGGAGGTGGATACTGGGAAACCATCAATATTGAGGGTGAAGTTGTGGGTGGATTTGGTGAGCGTTTTTGGTCCAATGATGATGATTTCAGATTTGTCGCAGTTGAGTTTGAGGAAATTGAATTGAAGCCAAGATTTTATTTCAGTGATGCAGCATAACCAGCTTCCTATTGTGAGGTATGGCTCTAACTATTTAAATGTTTTCTCCCTAATACTCAATGTCTTCATTTTTATCAAAGCTCCATGATGCCACATTCAGTTAAACTTTGTCTAAATGTCAAAGAGCATCACTCTTTTCTCACCTCTGGAATTCAGCTCATTGGTTAATGTTTGTACCAAAGCTGCACAGAATAATTGCTGTTGGAATGTGATTTTGGACATTAAACTTACAAAGCTGTTGTTTAAAACTGTGTAAATCCAGCTGTACAGTGTAAAAAGCTGCTTTAGGATACTTTGCCAAATTCAAAGCCGACACGTTATGTTTGCAGGAGTGCGGCTTACCACATCTCAACATCTATCAACAGCCAAGTCAAGTTAAGTTAAATTAAGTTTATTGTAATATGCATAAGTACGGTTGAGTTTTGGGAACAATGAAGATTTTGCTTGCAGCAGCATCATGGGTACATGGACAACGCACAACAAATCATAAATTGTACAGAAATTACACAGAAATTCTGCAAGACAGTAAAAACAAAACTCTGCAAACACGACATTAGTGCAAAACACGCTACATGATAGTGCAAGGGATGCGAACAAGACATCCGTACAGTTCCATTGTCAAAGTAGGTTGTGCAGGGTGGTTCAAGTTAAATCGTAGGAAAGTAGCTGTCCTTGAATGTGTGGTATGGGACTTCAGACCTCTGTACTTCCTGCCTGACAGTTACAGCAATAAATGGGCATGACCTGGATGGTGGGGATATTTATAGATGCCACCTTCTTGTGACTTTGCCTGCAGCAAAACCAAGGAACTAATCATTGATTTCAGAAAGGGGAACTCAGGAAAAACTGGAGTTGGGGTGTGAGGGGGGTGGGGGGGTTCATCAGTGGAGAGAGTTTGCAGCTTCAAATTCCTGGGCCTTAACTTCTTGGATGATCTGCCCTAGGCCCACCATATAGATATAATCATGAAGGTGTACCAGCACCTCTATATTCTTAGAAGTTTAAAGAGAGTTGGCATATCAATCAATACTCCAACAAATATCTACAGATGTGCTACAGAAAGTAATAATGACTGGTTGCATCATAGTCTTGAATGGCAATTCCAGTACATAAAAATGCAATAGACTGCAGTGAGTGGTGGACTCAGCCCAGCCCATCATGGGAAGAGCCCTCCCTGCCAATGAAAACATCTGGATGAGGGAAAGCCGCAAGAAGGTAGCAACTTTCATCAATATCCTCACCATCCAGTCCATCTTTCGCTATAACTTCCAGCCTTGGCGTTTGACTAAAAGAAGGCAACTTCACCATCATTGAATAATAGAGGTAGCTGGTGGGTGTCTACTTGTGGCAGAATGCACCTGCATCAATATGGCTCAGTCTGGTTCCATATAGACTTTTCTCTTTTGTCCAAGACACTCAGTCTGATCCATCAATGTTACACCAGTAGACCATGCATGGAAATTGAGCTAGAACTGGTGAGCGTCGAAAACATTGAGGAACTAAGGTGGAAATATGCAGGTTAAGGACCAGTAAAACTTCTCATTGACTCCCTGATGCAGTGATGCAAAGCAACCAAGAAGAACGTAAAGATCTTAACGATGGTCAAAAATCAAGATGGAGTCAATAAGCCTCGCTCCTTGACTCAAAGCCTTCCAAAATGTTTCCAATCCAGAGTGAGCTCCATGAAGCTTGATGAAACCTGCTCACATTACGTCTTCCAAAGGTTCACAAGGAGAGCTCTGTAATCCACTGCCTTAAGGAAAAGGACGTCTCAGTAACATTCTCACAGTTGAACTGATCTAAAAAAACTTTCTACGCTCTTCTATATGACAGAAAGTTTACTGAAAGCACAGGTTCCTGGAACATCCTATCTGACAGAGTTATTTAATGTCAGTAAGTGGAAGAATCCACACGAGAAGAGGACATGGGCCGGAGGTGGGAAACCTTAATGATAGATGCCATCTTCTTGAGGCAGAGCCTTATCTAGATGCTTTTCATTGTGGGGAAGGCTGTGCCCATGATGGAACAGGTTGAGTCTACTACATTCTGCAACCTCTTGTGTTCCTGTGCATTGGAATTGGGAAATGAGACTGTCTAGGATTCTGCAGCCAAGGCCAAGCCCCTCAGTGTCAGAAGCCTCTCATATTCTTCACAGGTATGTTGTTTAAGGAGGAACCATGAGTGGTGATGAATTGTCGGAGAATGCATTGATTTCATGATCAAATGAAAGTAGAGAAAGACTTGTACCACTGAGTTTAGTTTGAGTTCTTCTGGCATTTAGAAGAATGAGGGCAGACTTCATTGAAAGGCTTGGATAGAGTAAAAGGCTTGGATAGAGTGGATGTGGAGAGGATGTTTCTACTAGTGGAAGTCTAGGACTGAGGTCATAGCCTCAGAAATAAAGGATGTTCTTTTAGGAAGGAGATGAGGAGAAATTTCTTTAGTTAGAGGGTAGTGAATCTGTGGAATTCTTTGCCACAGAATGCTGTGGAGGCCAAGTCAGTTGATATTTTGAAGGCAGAGATGGATAGATTCTTGATTAAATTGATGTCCAAGGTTATGGCAGGAGAATGGGGTTAGGAGGGAGAGATAGATCAGCCATGATTAAATGGTGGAGTAGACTTGATGGGCCAAATGACCTAAAGGGCCTGTCCCACATAGGCGATTTTAAGGCGACTGCCAGCGACTAGGCTGCCGCCGACAGTTCGCGGGGGTGTCGCGGGCATCATCGTGAGGAGTCTTCCAAGAATTGTAGTGGATCTCAGCGCATCGCTGAGAAATCATCCGGAGTGAAATTTCTCGGCGACAGCTGGCTTGTCGCCAGGTATCGTTGCTTATTGCGGGCGCTGTCTCCTGCTGTCCTCAGGTTTACTAGTTTCTCTTAGATGCATTTAGAAGCACATAATATTAAAATAAGTAAAGTCATTTCAAGATACCATAAAATACTTGTGTTTAACCAATTTATTTACCATCAGGACATTTGACAGGTAGATTGGAGGCGACAGTTTGACGGTCAGGTAAGCGTGGGAATTTCCGCGATGTTTATGGCCATCAGCGATCATATTTAAAGTAGGCTCCCAACCCAGATATGCAACCTAGAAACCAGATATGCATCTGCCGTACATTTTCAAAGAATGCCCACACACCTTTCACAAAAATCCATTTAACCACTTTTAAAATTACATTTCTTAATACTGCCATTAGTAAACTGGAAGTCAATCCAGTTTATGCCTTGTTACCGTGATGCTTGGTTTTTAAGTAACCCATACAAGATGTTATAGTTCAAAACTCTCGTACTTACCTACATGTCAGTAATTTCAGCGAAAATTAGGACGCCGGAGAAGCATTGACAGCATGGGAATTTCGCAATGTTTCCGAAGACGGTGTAATCTCGACCTGACTCAGCATTGTCGTGGTCATTGTCGTCGGGTAAAAGAAAAATTCGGCGATCTGCTACGACTTTGACAGTCGCCGGCAGTCGCCTAAAAAATCGCCTAAGTGGGACAGGCCCTTAATTCTACTAAAATATAACTTCAGATAATAAAATCTGTAGTAGATTAAATTAAGTAAATTATATAAATTCTTAAACACAGTTGGTTATTTACTCTTAATTATGTGCCTCCATTTATAATTTGGCTAACAATAACTGCCTCACAGTAAAAGTGATAATTTTCACTATCAAATAAGTTCCCCAACGCATGGGAAAAATAATTTCTGATGTCCGTATGTAATTGCAAGAGGAAAATTACAGAGAAAAAGCTTTGACTGTAACCCACTAGCTTAGTTCCATGGAAATCATAGTATCCTAAAAAATAGTTTCATAAGACTATTAACAATGTAGTAGTATCAAAATTAATTAGAAGTAATGAATGAAAATGTCATATTACAGCGGAGAATGAATGCTGGGCAGAAAGGCCTGTTTCTGTGCTACATGAGTCTATGGCTTTTTTAGAAGAACTTAAAGCAATCGAAACTTCATATGATTCCATAAGTCAAAAAGTGTGTGGCACTGTGGTGCAGCGGTAGAGTTGCTGCACTGGAGACCCAAGTTCAATCCCAACCACGGGTGCTGTCTGTACGGAGTTTGTACGTTCTCCCTGTGACCTGCATGGGTTTTCTCCGAGATCTTCGGTTCCTCCCACACTCCAAAGATGTACAGGTTTGTAGGTAAATTGGTTAGGTAAATGTAAAAATTGTCCGTAGTGTGCCGAATGGTTTGTTTCTGCGCTGTATCTCTAAAATCTCCCAAATCTAAATAAATCTCTGCCTACATGCCAATCTTACATGCCAAAGAACGATTGCCAATTAACAGTATGATGTCTGCTGTACATATATTTCTATAATGCTTCTTTTTATAAATGATTGTCTTAAAATATGAAACAGTTTTATGAGACCATAATGGCCATTTGTAATATTGATCAGATTCACTTCTGAGAGTTACCACAAGCTAATAACAAAAACCTTGGCATCTCCTTACTGTGTACAGTCATATTAAAGGTAGACAGAGAATTTAAAAACACAACCTGTCAGAATTGATTTTAATTTTGTTGAATTGCTGTCAAAATTCTGTGGATTTTAATGGAGGTTCTGTTTGGGGTTTTTTTAAAGGAAAGCAAATCAGATGGAGTTAGATCAGGTGGTGAAGTGACAGCAGATACAATTTAATCTTGACAATTGCTAGGGCTTGCATTTTGGGAAGTCAGATATGGGCAGAACATAGCGAGTAAATGGCAGGGCCCTAAAGAACATCGAATAACCTTGGGTTTAAATCTATAGTTTACTGAAATTGACAATCCAGATAGATAGGGAGGTAAAAAGGCACATGACAATGCTTGTCTTCAGAGTTCAGAGTATAGAATATAAATGTTGTGAATTATATTACAACAGGGCAAGGGCAGCATGGTGGTGCAGCCGTAGAGTTGTTTCCTTACTGTGCCAGAGACCTGGGTTCGATCCTGACTACAGGTGCTTATCTGTACAGATTTTGTATGTTCTCCCGGTGACCTGCGTGGGTTTTTTCCGGGATCTCCGGTTTCCTCCCACTCTCCAAAGACATACAGGTTTGTAGGTTAATTGGCATGGTATAATTATAAATTGTCCCTTGTGTGTGTAGGATGATGTAAGTTTGTGGGTGGGGATTGCTGGCCGGCTCGGTGGGCCGAAGGGCCTGTTTCCGTGCTGTATCTCTCAACTAAACTAAACTGAAACACTGATTCGACTGCACTTGGAATATTATGTGCATTTATGATCACCACACTATAAGAAGGATGTGGTTATGCTGGAAAGCACAGAGTAAATCCACTTGGATGTAGCCTGAATTGGGGGACTCTAGTTATGGGAAGAGATTGATTAGTTTGGAGAGATTGGAGGCAATTTGTGATCTGATAGAGGGATAGATGAATATAATGTTATAACAACCATAGAAAGGATAGATAGAATAATTTTTCCATGGAAGGAGTCTGCAAAAAAAGGATGGCATGGGTTTGAGGCGAAAGATTAGTTTAGAAATACAGGCCCTTCAGTCCACCAGGTCTGCACTGATCAGTGATCCCCACACACTAGTTCTAACTTGCAGACTAGGGACAATTTACAGAAGCCAATTAACCTACAAGCCTGCATGTCTTTGGAATGTGGGAGAAAATTCATGTGGTCACAGGGAGAACGTACAAAGCCCATACAGATGAGCACCGATAGTCAAGATCGAACCTGGGTCTCTGGTGCTGTAAAGTAGCAACTCTACCACTGCGCCACTTAACCTCCCTTGCCGAGAGGAAGGAGTTTTAAAGAGGATTTGAAAGGAAAGATTCTTACATAAAATGTGGTTTATATCTGAAACCCACTGCCGGGAAGGTGGTGCAGTCAGGTGCAATCACTACTTTTAAGAAACATTAGACAGACACTTAAACATGAAAGGCATAGAAAGGTATGGACCTATATTAGTATGGCTGGGCAAAAAAGTCAATATAGGTGTGATGGGTGAAGGGTCCGTTTCAGTGCTGTACAATTCGATGGCTCTATGAATGAATTATTTTGATTAAACAAAAAAGGTGCACCATATTATGTGCCAGCCTCACGGCCTGGTGATCATGAAATTGTTAAGTAGCTTAGGAACAAAGGCAAGTAAGGGCAGCACTCTTGTAAAGGGATGTGCAGTTTGCTGTAATGGGACATTTATTATTCCATACAGGTCTCAAGGACAAGTGGAAGCTGGGACGAAAGCCAATCCAGGACAGTAAAATACTTTTACCTGGATTAATTTTTAATTTCAACAAATCATTTAGTTCTGAAAGTTTCCAGAAGAAAAATGCTACCTTATATTACCGTAAATGACTAGCAATAGTTGCTGACCTATTTGCATTACTATTTCCTGCAATACCATCAATGAGATTCAGTAATCTACCCCATCAACCTAATTAAACTACCATAATATTTGCTTGGTCTGGATTTAGTTTCAACCAATAATAACATTTTTTTAGGACAATGTAATGAATTTCAGTCTGGCTTGTAACCGAGTGGAGTGGCTTTTCCACTCAGTGTGGAACTTGTCTAATTATCAACCAGTTATAAATGGAAAGCGCAACAGGTGGATTCTACGTACATAGGTAATCGACTAGACCTCTTAAGAAAGATTGAACAGGCAGCCTTATTTCACAAGAAAAAAGCTGCAGAGGGAATGAATAGATATTTTCAAGATCATGAAATGTTTTGACGGGAGCGATATAGAAAAAAGGTTTCCACTGTCTAGGATACTATTATTAGGGTCATAAATATAAAAATGTCTCCAATATACAAAACTAGTAAACTAATAAGCTATTCAGAAGAAATGCCTTTGGCCACAGAATGGTTTGAATGTGGAACATGTTATAACAAGATTCAATTGAAGCATGTAGCACAGAGGCACTCAAGGGGAAACTGGATAAAGATGAGTGGAAAGGCAGGGAAAGTTATGTTAATTGAATTGGATGAAACAAGACTGGAAGAAGCACGTGTAAACTATTAACAATTGCATTGATCAGCCATGCCAACATTTTGGTTTGTGCTATATGTTCCATGTAATTTGTTATTGCTTACATGACAAGATGGAAAATTACCTCCAAGATTTCACAGCTGAGTTATCCATTTTCATCAGCTTTGGCCTGATGGGTGCAAATTTGGCGATAACTCAGAATATTTATGTTACTTTCCAGCAAGGTCCTGAATTACAATGCGAGATGCTTATTCCCTCATACCATTATTGAAATTCCTCTTCATCTGGCAGCTACTTGACTATTTATTATATGGACAAGCATCCAATCTTGCGCACACTGTAAATGTCAATTTATTAAAAACACTTCTCCCTATTTTTTTTTACAGGGAATTTCTTCCCTAATCCTCTCACAGACTCCGTCACGGGTCAGCAGTAGCATTTTTGCCTGTGCTGGGAAAGGTATGGGTTTAAGGTCCACTCGCAAGACTGAGCATTAAAACCCATGGCTAACAGGCCAATGCTAAGAAAATAAAGCACGGATGGAGCTGCCATATTTTAGATAAGATTTTAAACAACAGGTGTTTCATCTCTCAGGCAGTAATAGAATGCATGACTCTGCTTGAACCGGAACAGGGGAGTTATGTTCATTGACCTAGCCAATATTTATGCTTCACTTGCCATCACAAAGAACAGATTATCAGGTCATTATTACAAAGGTATTTGTGAAAGCGTGTTGCACACAAATTACAGCACATTTGCTACATTACAGCAGATGCTACACTTGAAAATTGCTTCATTGGCTGTAAATAACTGCTAAGGTCATGAGAAGCAGTGTATACACGCAAGTCTATTCTTTCCTATTAGAGACTTCTTAAAATCTATTTCCCTTAGCTGAACTTTTGCTCACTTAATATCACCTTCTGTGACCCAAAAACAGTAGATACTGAAAGTGGTCAGCAGGCCAGACAGCATTTATGAAGAGAGAAACTAGGTTAACATTTTCAATGATAAACCTTTCATCAGAATAAATTTCCTTATGTCTCTCAGTGTTACAGTTAACTACTCTCGTAAACCACATTGACATGTACGGGTGCATGTTGGTTTGGAAATCACAGATGTGATGTTATACAGAGACCTGGCTCACTCCTCAAATGAAGGTAAGTGATTCCACAGAGCGATTTAATGAAGGGGTGTTACAAAGGACAACATTTAGTTTATATTTTAGTTTAGAGATACAGCGTGGAAACAGGCCCTTCGACCCACCGGGTCCATGCCGACCAGTGATCACCGTGCATTAACTCTATCCTACACACAGTAGGGACAATTTTTACATTTAAAAGCCAATTAACCTACAAACCTGTACATCTTTGGAGTGTGGGAGGAAACCAAAGATCTCGGAGAAAACCCACGCAGGTCAAGGGGAGAACATACAAACTCTGTAGAGCCAACACCCGTAGTCGGGATCGAACCCAGGTCTCCGGCGCTGTAAGGCAGCAACTCTACCGCTGCACCACCCTCCATTATCCTTCAAACAAAATCATTAACAATGATTATCTAGTCATTTATGCCAGTACTATGGCCAGATGAACAACAATGAGATGAAGTACAGGGGAAAAAAAAAATCAAGAGCCATGTGTCATGATGTAAAAACAACAACCTACCCCTTAACCAAGGAGGTGAGTGGGGTGAACACAATCGTGTCCTCATTACCAGAGCTGCTTTAGAGATGGATGACAGCTTCAAAGTTTCTAAGCATCCATATCACCAGCAACCTAACCTCATACCTTCACACTGATGTGGTGACCAAGAAAGCGCATCAGCATATTTTCTTTCTTACATGTCTGCGAAGAAGCGACATGTCCACAAGAATTCTCTCGAACCCGTGTGGATACGTTACAGATATTATTCTGACAGAATGCATCGCAGCCTGGAAAGGCAACTGCTCTGTTCTAAATTGCTTGAACCAGCAGAGAGCAGTGAATACAGCCCAGTCCATCACAGGCTCATCACTTCCCCTCTGTCATGTCCATCTTCATGGTGCATTGCATCAGGAAAGCTGGAAGAATCATCAAGGATGCCTGGCACCTTGGCCATTGCCTTTTCTTCCTTCTACCTTCTGGGAGAAGATGCAGGAGTTGGATTCATATGTCCAGTCCTAAGAAAACCTTTTTCCCTACAGCTATCAGCCTCCTGAATCAATCACCTCTTTCACACCTTCCTGGAGGTGCTACCATGTAACATTAACTCTACCTCAGTCAATTATTTTGTTAACGTTTATTAATATCTTGTGCACTTCTGCAGTTTGACTACAATATATTTTACCCATCATTGTGTTTATTGTTATTCAGTAAGCCCTCATTATAACGGACAATAGAAGGGGGAAATGGTGTCTGTTATTGACGATTATCCGCTATAATCGTGTAAAGGATTACCGAGTAATGGAGTTTTATTGTCTAAGTAAAATAAACAAAGAACTACAGATACTGATTACAAAGTGCTGGGGTAACTCACCAGATCAGGCAGCATCTCTGGAGAACATGGGTAGGTGATGTTTCGGGTCAAGACCCTCCTTAAGAGTCTTGGTCTGGAACTGGGCCTGGAATCCAGGTCAGTTATCGGCTGGAGGACACATGAGGATTGGTGGAGTCATTGATCGCGGCCTACGAGCGGCCAGAATGCAGGTAAGGTTTGGCAGCAGCGTCAGGCGCAGCCTGGAAGCAGCTGAGGAAGCTGTGTGGGCCATTGGTGGTGGCACAAGGTCCGGCTTGGAAGTGGCTAGGTGTGGCAATGTGGCGTGGTGCCAGCAGCTTGGCCCGTAGGCTGCTGAGGGAGTGGTACAGGTCGGGCGTGGCATTGGCAGCTTGGCCTGAAAGCGGCAGGAGTCGTGGTATAGCTGGGATGGCGGTACGGGTAGGGGGTTGAGTTGGCAGACCGGCCTGGAAGTGCCAAGGAGATGGTGGGGGCCGGGGTGGCATTGGCAGTTCAGCCTAGTGGTGAATGTTGGTAGGTCAGACCGCTATAACTGAAATCCATTAAAGCGGTTAAAAATAATGATTTATTGTGTGTATTTATCATTATTGTATGCATTTATCACTATTATAGACAATAGACAATAGACAATAGGTGCAGGAGTAGGCTATTCAGCCCTTCGAGCCAGCACCGCCATTCAATGCGATCATGGCTGATCACTCTCAATCAGTACCCCGTTCCTGCCTTCTCCCCATACCTCCTCACTCCGCTATCCTTAAGAGCTCTATCCAGCTCTCTCTTGAAAGCATCCAACGAACTGGCCTCCACTGCCTTCTGAGGCAGAGAATTCCACACCTTCACCACTCTCTGACTGAAAAAGTTCTTCCTCATCTCCGTTCGAAATGGCCTACCCCTTATTCTTAAACTGTGTCCCCTTGTTCTGGACTCCCCCAACATTGGGAACATGTTTCCTGCCTCTAATGTGTCCAATCCCCTAATTATCTTATATGTTTCAATAAGATCCCCCCTCATCCTTCTAAATTCCAGTGTATACAGTGTATGCATATTGGTTCCTCTGTGAGCTTTATGTGAACATGGAATCTCATTGCTCATTGGTGTCTGTGACAATAAACTAATCCAATCTGATCTGATGCACTCTGTTTATTTGTTGCAATATCTTGAATTTTCCCTTGATTATTTATCCATTGGATACTCACAGTCAATCTGTTGAAATGAGTTATCTATTCTTCAAAATTGTTACCCTGATATTTTGATTTAGTTCACTTTAGCCTTCAAGTTTTTAGCCTATTCTTTTATTATATCCCACTGTGGATCACATAGCATTATATATCACAATAGCTTTCATAGTTTATAATCAATGTAATCTCAGCTGCACTTTTAACAGTCATTAGCACTGTTTTCAATCTACTGAGGTTACAGTATGTATTATTTAAAAAATGGTACTGAAAGGATGTAATTTCACGAAAGTGCTCAGATGACATCCATAAACCAGTTGAGCTTCTTTCTCCTGATTTATGATATCATCAGAGCCCCTTGAGAATATTATAACCCTGATTACTTACTGAACCATACTTAATTAAATATGGATGGATAATCAGAATTTCTCTTTTCTTTTGATTTTTAAATTATAATTCTGTTCATGTTGCTAATACAGCAAATTACTGGTAATTAACATTTATGTTGTTATTTTTATTTTACTTCCTAAGTAATATGAAATACCAATAACCTTTTATCTATATCACTACCCACAGCCAAGTGTGAGTTTAATATTATAAATTGTTATACATAATATTTTATGTCATGTCATTGTGTTAATCCTAAAGTTGTCCAGCCATGCAATTACTTTTTATCTTGTATGGTTACGATTCAGCTGGCATTATTAGCTTTTAAGCTGTTTGTTCCAATGTAAATCTCACTAAATATTGTAATCTAATGTGATAAGACTGCATGCTTCATTGTACAGTTCCCTGAAAATGCGCAAATTGAAAAGGTGGGCATTATTGTCTTATTACCTCTCAGTTCCCGAATATACATATTAGCAGTATAATGTCATCATTGTGGACCATTATTACAAACATTATGTATCTTTTACGAATTTAAGTCAGTATCATTGTCGACGATATCATGTATCATTGTCGACGATAGATAAATTCCATTGGATATTTAGAATAGCATTGATTATCATTATTATCAAAGAGGAACTACTTGATGGGATACTGCAGCAAAATTGACAAAATTCTGAAAACTGCATGTAATTTTTTTTTAAAATGCAAAATGCTTGAAAATGTATATAAAATGGTGTTAGGATTATACTAAAGATCATCAGCATCTGTAAATTCAAAGGATAAGCTTACTGTAGTGGCAACTTCAGTCCTTCCCACTGAAGTCCTCTCCGCTTGCCACCTTCACAGAGGAGTGCAGTGATCGTTCTTGACGCAAACAACAACGGAGAGATCTTCTCAACTTTTCAGTTTAATTAGTCGTTTATTGAAGTAGTGATACAAACAGATTAGTATTTCTCCCGTCATCAGTCTGGTAAGAATTGTATCCCGCCACAGCTTCTCCGCGTCTGACGTATCACGTCTCTGCATTCCCAATTATACTCCTAATTCTGGCTCCTCCCAGTCCATATATGCCTATTATGCCTGTATATGTATTCATCTCACAACAACCCCCAAGTGTCTAAACATAATACAGCAAGATACAAAATAGTATAATATGCTAAGACAGCTAGTAAACACAAATGGCTCCGACACACCGGCCCCTAATTGTTCTACGTGTATAACGAAACAATTACTAATAAACATTAAAAGGAGCCATAAAAACTTCACACATAATCAAAATAAAGCATGCATTATATGTTGGCATCTAATCTACTTCAATCTTTAAAGGCCACCAGACTAGCTGTACTCAGGTATCAGCTTCTAGGAGCAGACATATTTTCGTTATCGGTCTTTCCAAGATGTTGCTCTTAGTCTGAAGTCGAACTGAGCACATAAGACCTTGTGCATCTGGTATGGTGTCCAATATTTTGCCCATTAGCCAGGATCTTTTTCAATCTTCTTCTCTTCCAGCTTAAGAAGCAGTTTGCTGTTGGTCCTCTTGATGTTTCATCTGCAGGATTTTCCTTTGTGCTAACATATCTCCATTGTGACACAGCAGTAGTATCCCTTACAAAAGAGATTCTATTTGCTTCAAATGTTTGAAAGCGTTTGGTTTCGTTGTTGATGTACTTAAGCATCGTTGTGCTATCGGTCCAGAAGATGGATTTGTCCAGTTGAAGCTGTAATTCTTTTTGCAGCATTGTGTCAACTCTGACAGCTAGGACTGCAGCTGTAAGCTTCATTCTGAGAATCGTCATCTGTTTTAATGGTGCCACTCTGGCGTTTTCTTGCTTGAAAGGTATATCTAGACAATAATGTCCATCTTTCACTGTGCTCTGGTTTCTCAGTTCACCATCCATAGTTGTTCTATTTGTAACAGAGATTTCTGGATGATCATCTTCAGTTTTGCTCGTGATGGATTCCACCATTGACAAAAACTGTAGAGTTCTCTGTGGAACTAGTTTTTTCAGCAATTGCTTTGGTTGAAACATCTTCAAGTTGTGCTGGGTTTTCTGGTGAAGGATCCTCTGAAGTTTCCAGTTTTATAATTTCTTGATCCGAAGATTTACGATTTTCTGGTGCTACTTCAACTAAATGCAACTCAGTTGATTCTGATCCATTCTCCTCCAGAATTTCATACGGTGGTTGTGGATTAACATTAGTATCCCGAACAAAGCTCTCAACTGCTTCATCTACAAATGTTAACTGTGCATCACTCTTCATTTCTTCCTTCTGTAAACCTTCACCATACACAGTCAGTTTAATATCTGGTATTTGTTCAGAGTTGGTCTCAGTCATCTCTGTGCTGGGACAAGTATTTTCAGGATCAGATTCTCCAGCCAATGGGTCAGCTTGGACTGCTTTGGAGGAGATGCGGGTTTCATCACCGGCCCCAATATGCCCACACGTTTGAGATGGGAGAACAGCATCACTCGCAATTGGCCTTTTATTCTGTTTTGCATGTTCTCTTAGTTTCCGGTTTCTTTTCTCTAACTCTTCAATTAACTATGTCTTTCAATTGTTCTTTCCTTAGTCTCCTGATCTATTCTTCTTCTTCAATCTCACGCTGGCTTTTCAGGAAGGCAACACATTCCAAGACGTAAAAAATCTTTGAAGTTCCACAAAAAGAAGAAAAAACATTTTCCGTTACGGAATCCATTCTGATGTAGCCACCTTGTGGCTGAACATCAGATCCAACTACAGACATACTTGTACGTCACTATCCCTTTAAGACGTGTTGACGTAAAGTCGTTTCTTCACAGGAATTCAAAACAAGCTGATATCTTGTGATGGTGTTTGGCTCTGCATCGTGGAGACTGTGGGCCCGGTGCTGAGCCTGGGACTCAGGTAAGGTGATGGCTGTGACCAGTTGGTGGGCGGTGGGGTGACAAGGGCCGGCAGAGTCACTGGTGGAGGCCCGCGGGTGACTGGAGTCCAGGTCAGCGGACGAAGCGTCAGTGGTCCCAGTCAGCAGATGGCTGGTGAGGAAGTGAGGGTCGTCGCCATCGTTGAGGCGGTGAAGGTCGGCGAACCCGGTGAGGCGGTGAAGGTCGATGGCAGCGGCGGTTGTGGCCTCAGGGAGGCCATGATGGTCGGTGGCAGCGGCCCCGGATAGGCCGTGGAAGTCGGCGGCAGCGACCCCGGGGAGGCGGTGAAGGTAGGCAAAGGCGGCATTGTCGATGGTCCGGGCCTGGGATAGGCTGGGGAGGCCCTCGGGGGGGGGAGGGGGGAAGTGAAGGTTGGCGGTCTTTCCAGGTGAGGCAGAGGTTCACCTGCACCTCCTCCAACCTCATCTACTGTATCCGCTGTTCCAGGTGTCAACTTCTCTACAACCAAGCGCAGGCTCATCGATCGTTTCGCTGAACACCTCTGCTCAGTCCGTGTTAACCTACCTGATCACCCTTGGCTCAGCACTGCAACTCCCCCTCCCATTCTGAATCTAACCTTTCTGTCCTGGGCCTCCTCCATTGTCAGAGTGAGGCCCATCGCAACAGCACCGCATATTTCGCTTGGGGAGTTTACACCCCAGCGGTATGAACATTGACTTCTCTAACTTCAGATAGTCCCTGCTTTCCCTTTCTATCCCCTCCCCTTCCCAGTTCTCCCACTAGTCTTCCTGTCTCCGACTACATTCTATCTTTGTCCCACCCCCTTCCCTGACAGTCTGAAGAAGGGTCTCGACCCGAAACGTCACCCATTCCTTCTCTCCTGAGATGCTGCCTGACCTGCTGAGTTACTCCATTATTTTGTGTCTACCTTCGATTTTAACCAGCATCTGCAGTTTTTTTCCACCTTTTCATAGTGAGGCGTATCTACAAATATTAAATAATTGTACATGCCTTTCATAGACTGGATCATGGCAAATTCCCAATTTCGTAAGCTTTCTTAGCGCTATTCATGAGGAAGTCATTAGAAGTTGCCACTTGATGAGGCACTAGGGACAAATGGGAGAAGGGGAAATGACGGGATTCAGCAGAGGAACCTAAAGACTAAAATTAATTTGGACTGAGAGAACCCTCTTTAACCTCTCATGGTGAGTACACATGCATATGTTTGAGATGATGGACAAGTGTATGGAGGCTACGCATCACATCTGCAGAAAAACCACGTTCTCACTAATCATAACTATTTTCCCTGTATCTAGAAAGTGTTGATGATGTTATTTAAGATTCATTAATAATTTCTTCAATGCCGAAACATGAAGAAACTTTGAACCTTGATTTGTCATCTGTGGCCATTGCAAAAGAATGATTATCATATCCTGAGATAGGAATTATTTTCCCTCTTAATATACTTTGTCATTTAACTGTTCCCAATATCAAATATCAAGCATGCATTTTGACTAAGAAATCATCGCCAGATATTTTAAAGGTATATTTTTTATTTTTCCCCTCTATTTATGCAGTCTATATCAGCATTTTTTTTTTGATGCTCGGTGATGGCATTATCTATTTAGAACACACCTAATAGGGGGTCAAAATTTTAGTGGCACGATGATTCTTCATTCACATGTAGCCAATGGTCTCTCTTAGTTTGGTCAATAGGTGTTTGTGCCATGATTATTCTCTGATATGGTCACCAGCAATATTTGGCCACTGCTGTTTTCTAGTTGCTCTATTATTATAATAGCCTAGCTATTATACCAGTCTGGGAAGATAGGTTCTCAATCTTTCTTCTATTTTCTCCTAACTACTGGTTTCCCTTTGTAAGTAACTAGATGGTTGGGGCATACTTTATTCACCACTAATGCATATAAAGCATGCTGTTAATGTGGTCTCCAGGAGATAATCCTAACAGAGATTACAATCCCAGAAATTCTAGCAATCTGAAGCACAGCCCAGAAGGGTGGCATTGTGCTGGTAGGCACAAATAGGTTCAAGCCTATATGTCTGAGATTTCTCAGTTGAGGCCTGGAATTGCTACACACTCAATGCTTTCCCAAAATCCCCAGTGGAACTGCTAAATACTTCACATCTCTCGACATTTGCTGTGGTAACTTGCCTGGCCATCAAACCTCTGACAATAGATCTTCTGGTGAAAACTTCCTCAAAATGTTTGACCCTGATCTAATGGAAAGGTTGGTCATTTGGAAATCTACAGAAATGTTTTGACAGTCAGTGAAGTCATGGACCCAGACTGAAATACATGCCAACATTAACTGTGAAAATTCACACTCCATTTTGTGGTCAGCATAGAAACTGCCACAAAGCGCTATGCCCTATCTTATAATTATCCACAAAAATTCCACATGAAACTGTTAATGATTTTCAGAACTTTCCAGCCATTTAGAATGCTGCATGAATGGGTGGCTGTCACTGTAGCTGAACCTTCCTTCTGTTCCAACATTAATTGGTGTTTGATGCATCAACAAATGACTAGCTCTTAAATATATGTATCTGGGATGGTTCCCTGAAAGGTGCTTAGGTAACGAGGCTACTTTTCTTCCACGACAGATTTTTGTATGCGATATCCTATGAAAATAACAACTTTTATGTAATACGTGTAACAAAAAAAATCTTGAAGTGCCTCACAGATCTATGTAGTTTTTGATGCTATTTGATATTGCTGCGAGTCTTGCCGTCAGGAAATATACAACTCGGTCTCCACTGTATTGTGCTTTCTGTCTTCTTAAACAAAAGCAGCAAATGTTCCCTTCAGATTTCTCAACATGTGAGAAACAGCTCCACTTGTATGGATGAGTTGAGGGTAAGTACAATGCAAGTACAATGTGTCATCTCAGAGTTACCGGCTATCTTTTCACGAGTAATAACTGGGAAATTAGCAACTGCCACAAAGCGCTATGCCCTATCACTAAATACCACTACCAAGCGTCACTCGCTAAAAAGTATGGTAGCATTTCCTTCAGACACACAATACGATGTTGAATTGAAGGAACTTGTACATTTGCCCCAAGTTGAATTGCTGCCAGCAGAAGACGTAATGCTAAAAGCAATTTTCCGTTTAAATTAACCCAGGCAATCCTGAGAGTTCAAAAGGCCAAACTGAAGTCCATAATGCATACTTTAGCTTTCCTGGTTCAGCAAGTTTGGTTAAAATTGCATTTGAACTTTCATATTTAAGGGACAGAGTTCCAATTAAAGTGGAAGTCCCAGCCTCTAAAAGCTTTACTTATTGTAATCTGTGTGTTGCTACAATTTCTCACACTCCCATCATAAATGGATGAATCTATCAAAATAAAATTAATGATATCCGGATAAGTAAGCGCCCACAGAGAGCAAACTTATTACAACCCTTTTAATTGTATTTCAGAATGCTTATCCTCTCCACACATGAACCACTCCAACCAGTGAGGGGGAAATATTCAGCTTTCAATTCTGCAATGTTGTACGCAGATTTTGAGTTGATGGAGATATTGATTCCTGTTCCATTGATTTCAAAATCAAGTTGAGTAAGGAAACAGCTGGAAGAAAAAGAATAGAGATTAGTGTCTTCTATTTATGGTAATCGTGCGAGGGACAAAAAGTTAAAATTTGTTCACTGAAATTTTGTTCATTGTGAAAACTAATTACCTCATACAACATCATAATTCCAGGCCAAATCCCCTCAAATTGTGCGAAAAGTTGTAGCATTTTTTCTAAAGAAAATACTGATAATGCCACCTTGATATATTTATCATTAAATCATGAGAAAGAGGCTTTTGAATTAATACAATTAATAGGACTAACATCTTTTGGCTGTAAATGACATTGGCAACAGGATACCAGCGGAAAACTACATGGATTGCTGCAATTCCACTCAGTCCGCAAAATTGATAAGAAATGGAAATGAATGCAGGAGCATATTGAGCAATGTAAAGGGAATTGTTCTCTGTAATTTTGATGTAATTCTGAGGAATATTGATGTTGACACTGGACGTCTAAAATAAAAAAATGTTTAATTCTATCAATATTGACAACCCTTTCTTAATTATATTTAAATCATTTAAAAGTTTTGTACATGGTTGTCATCCATTACAAAATCATTGCTGGTCATTCAAATGCAATAAAGACAGGGCTGGAGAAGATATCTGAATTTCTAATTCCAAACAATATCTAATGTAATATTGTTTATCTCTTCTGCAGAATATTTTAGTAAGAACAAAAAGCTTGCGATTTTTTTATTTTTTTATTTAAAGCCTATGATGGAAAGAACACTTTATGTGATCAGTTTAAAATCATGCATATTAATAGGCTTATGGTTTCAAATCTCTCTGCAAAGTATTATTTCAAACGAGACATTCATGTGATAAAAGCATGGAGTGGGCTGGGTGAAGCAGTTCTCACATTTCCAAAGGACTAGCTAAGAATAATGAAATAAATTAGTATTTCCATTCCTGCATTGCCAGCAGTTGCACATGTATCATCAATGCAAGATTAAGATCGTGCTAAAATCTGGAAATATTATACAAAATCTATGTACAGTAGTACTTAAAGTAAAGCTATGAAGATCCATTTTTAAGAATTGCTATGTGAATGGGTGAATCCTAAGGTGCAGCCTAAGAGGATTGCATTTTGCTTTCCAATTGGGATTTCTGGTAAAATATACAGTGAAATATAAAGGTTAATTAGTGGACCAGCATTTAAGTATTTTTCTGTACTAATAGACAATAATGTACAAATCCAATCTTTCCCTCTAAACATTCAATCCTCTCCATCAACAAAACACCCTGGCTGTAGTATGTATTATCTAGAAAAAAGCATGTCATCCAATTGCCAAGGTTTCTTCGCAGAACTTCCCCAATGTGCAACCTTTACCCTTAGAAAGACCAGAGTAGCACACACACACACACACACACACACACACACAAAGGTGCTAGAGCAGCAAGTTCCCCTCCAGCAGCAAGTTCCCCTCCACATTGCTTCTACGTTGTTGATGGGTATAAATATTGGAACTACTTATTACAGAATTGTGAGAAAACCTTCACCATGATGACAACCATTGAAGAAGGCAGCTCACCACCACCTTTTCAAGGGCAGCAAGGGAAGGACAGTAAATACTAGCCTCAGCAGATGCAGTCATGGAACACAGAAACATGATTTTTGACACACTGTGTCCCTGCCAGCCATCAAGTACCTATCAAGACCAATCAGTTTCCACACTTGTCCTGTGATCTTCCCTGCATTGGCATTTCAACTATTCATCTAAATACTTTGTAAATGTTGTCTCTAACAACCCCTCGGGTAATGCATTCCTGATTTCAACCATACTCTGGGTGAAAATAATTCGTTATCCACTCTCCTCTATATTTCCTACCCTTTAACTTGAACCTCTGACTCGATTTCATAGAACTTTCCTCATGCCCAAATAACTTTTGAAAGGATTCAAAAGGAAAATAATGCAGATCCTTGAAATCTAAAACCAAGAAATTGTCAGCATGTCAGGCAGTCTTTCTTAATAGAGAACAAGATATTTCAAGTCCTGTGACTTATTATTTGTTTCTTTTCCCCCCAAAGGTTGTCAGATATATTGAGCATTGCCAGCATTTTTTTATTTTTTAAATCCCATTTCGATTTTTAAAGCTATTGTGGATTCTGTTGCAATTCTGATAAGAATTTCTAATAGACAATAGACAATAGACAATAGGTGCAGGAGTAGGCCATTCAGCCCTTCGAGCCAGCACCGCCATTCAATGCGATCATGGCTGATCACTCTCAATCAGTAACCCGTTCCTGCCTTCTCCCCATACCCCCTCACTCCTCTATCCTTAAGAGCTCTATCCAGCTCTCTCTTGAAAGCATCCAACAAACTGGCCTCCACTGCCTTCTGAGGCAGAGAATTCCACACCTTCACCACTCTCTGACTGAAAAAGTTCACCACTCTCTGACTGAACACTAAACTTTTTTCATAGAGTGTGTTATTTTGCTTAGATCTTTAATGTTGCTGTTTGATCATTGCTGACCACAAAATACTGGCCATTGTCTTTATAATGCCTGCCAACTAACAATATCCATGTTGAGAAAGCATAGAAATTATAAATTATTTATTTTGTACTATTGATGTGATAAATGTAATCTAATGGGCTCCTTGCTAAATCTGTAATATGCATATATCCTACTACATTATTTAAGATGTTGAAATGCTGTATTACTGGTTTCAGTCGCTGTTGTAGCGGTCTTTTGATGAGGCTGTTGGTGTGGTTGTAATCTTGAACTTCTAGATGCAGGATGTTAGAATGTCCTTGCAACAAAGAGCTGCCCAAAAATGAGGAAGCTGATGTTCTTCATTTTATTCTGCATTGTTCTCATTATACATGTTAATTATTGAAAACAGATTTCACACTAAAGGTAGTCTCAATAGTAAATAATTTGTTGGCCACAAAAAGCAGCAAATACTATGAGTATGCAATTTCCCCAAATCTTTTCTCTTCTGTTACTATTTCACTTTACATGGATTGCATTGTGAAAAGGGCGGTACGGTGGCGCAGTGATACGGCTAGAGACCCAGGCTCGATCCTGACTATGGGTGCTATCTGGAACATACTGAGTTTGTACATTTTCCCAGTGACCTGCGTGGGTTTTCTCCAGGTGCTCTGGTTTCCTCCCACACTCCAAAGACGTAGGCTAATTGGCTTGGTAAGATTGGAAATTGTCCTTAATGTATGTAGGATAGTGTTAGTGTGTGGGGATCACTTGGTTGGCTGAAGGGCCTGTTTCCACACTGTATCTCTAAACTAAACCAAAATAAACTATTTGGTACATCTCTACAAAGTAACTACGTAGATTTTCTATTGTTTGAAGGGGAGGAAATATTTGAATCTATTTTCTCGGGCCTCTTCATCTTGAGAGCATCACAAAGGGAGAAAAGATGTATGATTTATCTTCTATTTGTAGATGATGGGCCAGATTTTGCAGCTGTAATAACAGTACTTCTGTCAGCACCCACTGTTAATTTAGATTGACAGATTTAGTTTTCCATACATGGACACTTAAAAATGAAAATCTTGACATTTCTATCAGTGATACCCTTAACAGAGGGTGTTATAGTACTCTTTATCCAAAAATCAGTTAAATTAAATAAATATAACTTTTTAAATTGACTTTTTCGTCTGTAAAATAAACTGCTGCAGCATTTTGAAGAGGAATAGCAAATTTTTAAACAGCATACAAAGCCACAAATAAAGCTAAGCAATCGAATGTCAAAAAAATCCCAGAATTATTTCAAAATTCCTTTCATTCTCCAAAAATAAAAAACAATTATCTTTACATTTATATTTCAGCCTCTACCATTTCCCATTATTTATTTTGCTATCTGTAAAATATTAAGTGAAAAAAAAAATTATTTGCCTGTTTGCAGTTGAGGTTTTTTCACCTCAAATAACTGTTCCATTTAACGACATTTGTGATAGTGCTTGCCTTGTTCCTTTACACAAGCCACCAGACTGTGATCTGTCAGAAAAGGAGAAGTACACACCAAAGGACCATTTTTAGATCCCAATCAGTGAATGTGCTATTCTTAGGTACTTTTTATCCAGTTTGGAAATAAAAGTCTACAAAATCTAGCAATCCATTCTTTCACTTTGCAGCCATAGGTGTGACTCTGTGGGGAAGCACAAACTCAATTTAGCATCTTACAAAATCGGGACTAAAGGTTACAGTCTCATGAAATGAATGATGTAACGCTAATGCTAGTGAGAGTCATTCAACTCCACATATTCTACCTCCACACTTTCTACTTCCACACAGCATTTGTGGACTCAAGCAGTCTGGAGTAACATTAGTATAATGTGATGCATTTGGGATTTTAGGACCTTGCAATAAAAATGCCAAAGTCTGCATTACTGTCTTTTAAAGAGGGGAAAAATCTTTATTCATCATTTTAACCTTCAGTAAATGTAAAGTAGTATTTCTGTAACAAAATGAAAAATATAACAAGATTAAGACTTTTGCATTTTAAAAGCACTGAAGGAGGTGACAAAAAACATAAAACAAATGTGCCCTGTCTGAAAGAAATGGCTTTATGAAATAAGTCAGTCTGGGCAAAGTTCAAATGTATGTGCGGAATACTAAGATTATAATGCAGGACATTTGATCAATTCTCAGGAAATCTGCATTATTTCCCAGACTGCTATTAATCACCTCAGTAATAAAAGTAAACTGCAATGGAGGTGAAATGTAAGTTCACAACATGATTTTAGGCTAACACTGTTTCATTATTTTACAGAATAACCAGGATTACAAAATGGGTAATTCCTTAACTGCCGCCTAAAGATTTTAACAATTATTTTTCAATTTCTATTCATTCTTCATAGAAATACATAAATTAGTACATGATACCATTTTAAAGGCCACCTGTAATCAATTAAAATTGTCATCATGTACCAATTTATCTATTTCTATAGCAATAATTTATACTTGTTTTGAACATAGATTTATCATGCGATATTGTGATCCCAGGATCTTAACTGTTCTTCAATCCTGAATTCAAGGGTTCACAGGCTAAATGGCAGAACTTTGTAAATATATAATGTGGAATCAGTGTTTGAGTTAGGGAGACAGATTCCTGAAGAACCTATTAAATGTTGGAGTTGGAGGCACAATAGAACCAGAACTGGCACAGATGAGTGAAAATGAAATACAACTGAATGGATTAAGGGGTTGGGTAATAAGAAAGTGAATTATACAAAAAGCGCAAACAAAACCTGAGAATTAGTGAAGAACGAGTACCATTGCATGGCCATATCAACACGAAGTCCTTTATTTTAGAAGTGGGACTTGCGGTTTAATAATCAATGTTGAAATAGCTCTATTGCTTCGAAATTCCATATTCTGCCGCTTTTTCATTCCCATGGGTGAAGGATGACAAACAGCCATTTCTATGTCATTTTAATTCATGTGGAAAATTCTAAAAGCAATTCCTGTTGAGGGTCATACTGGCAAGCCAGCACAATTTCTACATCAACTGGGTCCATCTTGATTATTTCACTGGATTTGATTGCTGATCTTTTACCCTCTCTTAAATGAAAGCATTTTCTTCACATCCATGCTATCACGACACTTCACAGTTTTAGAGATATTAATTAATCAAGTCTCTTTACAGCTTCCCTTTTTCCAAGTAAAAAGAGATGCAGAATGTTCATCCTATCCTGATGCACGTTTTGCTGGAGCCTACTCAATCTTAGAAATTGTGTTTTCAATTCCAGAGTGAACAGCAGTGGGCTCAGCCGTGAGCTTGTGGAATACCACAACCTATCTGCTACTCTAGGTAGCTGCCCATTTATTCCCAGTCTACTTTGTTATAGCTAGCAATTCATTCTGATACTTGTCCCTAAACCCTACAATTTTTGATCGTATTTCCTCATCCATTATGGGAAACTTATCCAAGGCCTTCTGGAAATTTAGATGAATTACAAAGCAGCATTACAGAACCAGAAACTGAGATTTTAACATAGTAACGTTAAGAAAGCCCCAGTTTTTGTTTCTATGGTCGTTTTAATGCATGCAGTAAAGTCCCACAGGTAAAGTTTAATACATATTCCTATTAATTTGTATCCATCTCAAGTTGTTGACACAAATACATTTTGCTATTTTAATTTAGGATTTCTTGACCAAATAAATGAGACATGAATATTCATTTTCAAATTCTAGTAGACACAAAATGCTGGAGTAATTCAGCAGGACAGGCAGTATCTCTGGAGAGAAGGAATGGGAGACATTTCGTTTCTAGAATTCTAGAATTCAAATGGGCCAAACCAGTTCAGAAGAAACTCAGATAACTGAATTATTAGGCTTTGCAGACAGGTTGATAAGGTTCATTGCCCATATGTCCCGAAGGGGATAATTTGGAGTGCCTGTTTTATAAACCTGACAAAAACATGGAATAGGTGTTGAAGTGGCAAAAAAAGTACATTCTAATTAATTATTCAGCATTGTGTTCTAATCCTGTCCTTTTTATTCCAAATCTAGAAAGAGGCAAATGCCATTCTAATACAGCCTCGGAGAAACATTGATATGAAGCTTAAAAAGAAAAAAATGAAAATAGCCAAAATCATCGAAAAACATCATGCATATGTAACACTGCATTTGAAAGATGTGGGATGAAATACCTAAGATACCCAGGTTTTTCCACATCATAGGACATCAAAATATCCATCAAATTGCATTAAACTGGGAGTGCTTGGATTCCAAAGGTAGGAAATCAGGCTTGGAATTGGTCAAGTCATGAGGAGTTACAGGGAGATCAAGATCACACACATGAAGACGCTAAGCCAAGTGGTAAATTTTCTAGTTTACGAGTCTACCTGTTTTTTCTGTGAAATTTCCAGGTTGCTTAATTACCTTCTGAAAAATAAGTTCAATGAACAAATTCAGACACATAAATGTTATTTCATTGGTTGCCATGACTGGTTTAATTTTTCATAACTGTTCAATTCAAAATAATTGGCTGCCATGTGCTTAGCAGAATATATCACGCCATCTGTGTTTGCACAAGGTTGGCTTGGTTTCTTCCCCCAAGCACAATTCAAAGCCAGTTTGAACTGACCTAGAAATATATGTATCAAAATAAACTTGGTGTAGGGTTTATGAACAGGTGTGGTTCTGTTCAGATTGCATCAGATAATTTCAGGGTAAAATCAGCCAGAAGTGTCCAAGGAGATACAAAAATGAGCAGGTTAACATCAAGGGAACATTTTGGAAAACAGCAAGAAGGGGAAAATGCACTTGATAATAATCCTGAGAAGCAGGTAGCATTTTATAAATGGAGTATGATTGAGTGCCATTATAACTGTAAAGTTACAATATAATTCTACATCTCTTGGAACATTAATTGTTTTTTTAGAACTCCAATGTAAAAGCAGGAATAATCATTGAGAGCATACATTATACATCTGGCCTGGCTAATGCCAGGAATCTGAGATTATAATTAGGCAAACTGAAATACTGGAACTATTTCTGAAAGTCATAATGTGTAGAAAGGAACTGCAGATGCTAGTTTACACCGAAGATAGGTGCCAAATGCTGGTATCACAAAATGCTGGAGTAACTCAGCGGGTCAGGCAGCACCTCTGGAGAGAAGGAATGGGTGACATTTCGGGTCGAGGCCCTTCCTCACTGCTGTCAGGGGGAGCGGGACAAAGAAAGGATATAAGTGGAGACAGCATCTCTGGAGAGAAAGAATGTGTGACGTTCTGGGTGAAGACAATTCTTTCAGACCATTCTTGTAAAAGGATCTCACCCGAAACGCACTCATTCCTTCTCTGAAAGTCATAAAGTAGTTTGCGTTGGAGAATGGGTGGCACAATACCCTAACTTAAAATTGTTATTATGATATAGGATTGTATCTTGGGGTGCAGAAGGCTTCTGTATGTAGGAGTTCTGGATGTAGAGTATGATGGCACACTAATTAATGCTGCAACTCCAGGGAGCCAGCTTCCATCCTGATCTTGGATGCTGCCTGTATGAACATTTCATTGCTTGGGTGTTTTGATCTTCTCCCACATTTGCTATTGTAAGCTACCCCTTAATGTATACCAGTGGCAAAATTATTAAAGGGGAGATCACAGGCATGTGAGAGGAGTTTCAGGGCTACAGGAAAATTAGAAGATAGGAATGGGATTCATGCGTTTGTTCTGCTTGGAACCAACAAAGGATGTATGGCCATCTTTTATATTGTAATAAGTACTGTAAGTAAACATGTTTTGCCTAAGAGACTAGGAAGCTCTACCATTGTAACTTTATGTGAATACATATTTAATAGGGACGAGACATTAGGGAACAAACTTGACAATAGAACTAATTTTGATGTATAGCAAAACTTTGCTATAGAGCAGAATAGATGCCATGGATGTCTGGTCTCCTGTGGTTTATAATATATTTTATTTACATAAAACTATGCCCACCACCAATAGTCATTCAGTAGTATTTGATTGAACAGTCAAATTCCTCAAGGATACATTTGCAAGACAAATGTTATGGGAGATGGTGATGGAGCCAATGTAAGTAGAAATCCTCTCTAACTTCTCAACCAGCTATTTGTTGTAAAGATAATTGTCTGTGACTTCGTTGGTAGGTGAAACCATCACTCAGATCTTACAGCTGGAACACCAGACATACCTGAAATAAGGTGCCAAGGTTTATCATCCAGGCCAAGTTAACTGCAGACATGGCCTGCAATAAAGAATTAAGCAATTCCAAGCCAATATATCTGATCAAAAATCTAGTTTTACCATGAATGGTGTTGGACAGTTTACAAAATTGAATAATTCACATAACCATCTCCATGTTCAATGAATGCTCAGCAGCAGAGTACAATTGATAAGATCAAAGTGACAATGATTATTAACCAGAAATGAATGAAATCTCAGCTTCCTCATGAGATTGCCTCCCCCCTTTCTCCTCAACTCTCTCAATCACCAAACTCTTGCCAATTAAATTCACACCATGTGTGGACAAGAGTTGATTTGGCATTGGGCCACACATATATTAATATCTCAGCTGCTTTTAAGAGAAATGTTCCAAGATAGCTGTATCTCTAAACCTGGTGCTCCGAAGTGACCACAACATTTCCATTTACTGACAAGTGGGAAAATTACCTGGTCATGTTATAGTCACAATAAAAGGGCAACTCCAATATAGCCAATTACCTCTCTATCAATTTATTCTGTCATCATAACAGCGAGAGATGTGATCAACAGTACCTTCCAGAAGTAATGTGCTCAGTTTGTGTTCCACAAGGACCATTCAGCCTTGAAAGCCCCGCATATAAAAAGCTGATCCGAGATTTTAGAATGAATAATTCATAAGGTTAGATATCCTCAAAGGTTTAAGAGGCGAAAGCACCAGGTGATGCATTACTGCCTGAACAGCAGTGGGAGAGGTCAAATTGGTTGAAATACCCACCAACATTCATTAAACTCAACCGATGGCACTTGCAGCGTGATCACGCGTCCAGATCAGTGGCAACCCCAAGCAAAAGCAAGGAACCATCAAAAATAATAGAAAAGGTGAAAGGAAAAAAATAATGAAGATGAAAGAAAAAAAAAACCTTCAACAATTCAATATGAAACCGGATTTCACATTCACCGTCATTCTGCCTCGACCGTCGCCGCTTACGAAATTGGGGAGAAAAAAAAACAAATTCAAGGTTTTAAAACGAGTTTGGACTTTATTTCCACTGTTAGTTGAGCGCCGGTCAAAGTCCCCTTGGCTTTGCTTGGCTTGGCTTGGCTCTGCCTCTGGCGGCTTCCTTCCCGCAGTGCGGCACCGCCGGACCGGCTCCAGAAGGACAGCTCTTGCCTCGGCTCGGCCTCGGGCTCCTGGCGCGACCTACTCCGGGAGGCGGTGTCGGCGGCGGCGGCGCCCACAGACGCCGGCTCTTGCCGCGGGCACGGTAACTCGTCTACAGCGTGGACGCGCACATTTAATCCCTCGCACCCGCCCCGCCGAGCCCTGAAGTGCGCCGCCGCCGCCGCCGCTTTCCCCGCCTCCGTCTCCTTGACAGTCAGCGGCCTAGGCGCGGCCTGTAGGCTCCACGGGCACGGCACGTCCCACTCCCCCTCTCCACGCCCCCTCCCGCTCCCACTCCCCTCCATCCCCCACTCCCCCCCCTCCCCTACTCCTTCCCCCGCACTCCTCCTACTCCTCCCCCCCACTCCCCCTACTCCTCCCCCCCCATTCCCCCTACTCCTCCCCCCCACTCCCCCTACTCCTCCCCCCCACTCCCCCTACTCCTCCCCCCCCATTCCCCCTACTCCTCCCCCCATTCCCCCTACTCCTCCCCCCCCACTCCCCCTACTCCTCCCCCCCCCACTCCCCCTACTCCTCCCCCCCTCCCCTACTCCTCCCCCCGCACTCCCCCTACTCCTCCCCCCCACTCCCCCTACTCCTCCCCCCATTCCCCCTACTCCTCCCCCCCCACTCCCCCTACTCCTCCCCCCCCACTCCCCCTACTCCTCCCCCCCCACTCCCCCTACTCCTCCCCCCCACTCCCCCTACTCCTCCCCCCCCACTCCCCCTACTCCTCCCCCCCACTCCCCCTACTCCTCCCCCCCACTCCCCCTACTCCTCCCCCCCACCCCCACTCCTCCTCCCCCCCACTCCTGCTCCCACTTCCACTCCCCCTACTCCTCCCCCCCACCCCCACTCCTCACCCCCACCCCCACTCCTACCCCCCCACTCCTCCTCCCCTCCCCCCACTCCTCCTCCCCTCCCCCCACTCCTCCTCCCCTCCCCCCACTCCTCCCCCCACTCCTCCCCCCACTCCTCCCCCCACTCCTCCCCCCCACTCCTCCTCCCCCCACTCCCGCTCCCACTCCCCCTCTCGATCACAGAGGGAGGAAGTGAATGAGTTGGCGCCCAGTCTGAAGAAGGCGCTCAACCCAAAACGTCCCCCAGTCCTCTCTCCAGAGATGCCGTCTGCCCCGCTGAGTTACTCCAGCTTTTTGCGTTCATCTTCGATCAGAGAGACCCATACAACGTGGAAACAGGCTCTTCGGCCCAACTCACCAATACCGGCCCACATGTCCCATCTACACTCGCCTACGTTTGGCCCCTCTCCCTCTAAACCTACCCGACCCAGTCCCAGTCCGTCGGCGCTCCTTCAACGCTCGGACCTTCGCAAACACCATGCATGGCATTTTTTTAACAAACTAGATTTCAGGTCTCAGCAGAGTCTCAATAGCTCGGGTGGTGGCGTTTTTTGTAAGCAGGCAAGGCCACATTCCCCCTTGCAACGGCGGTTCTTTACCACCCCCTCCCCCCTCTGACTGCTAACATCCCTGGCACAGTACTGCGCATTCTGTAAATCTAACATCGATTCGAAAAATACTCGGATTAGGCCGTTTCTGGGGAAATAATAACAATATTTGCCTGATTTACTGTGTTTGTAACTGGTTTGTAAAATGATCAAATCCCATTCCAGGGTGGTTTGCTGGTTAACTGGAGCAGGAGCTGTTATGAAATCGAATTAGATGGGTTTATTTTGGAAACAATGCAATAACAGAAGATCTAATCTTAGTCAAATAAAATGTCAAATTTGCACGTGGCTTAGCGCTACCTTGAGGACTAGGAAATGCAACATTGCAAAGTTACCCATCATGTCTGGAACTATAATTTTGTTAAGTGGGATTGCTTTGGGATAGATCTAGTGGATCAGACTGGGCATCCATGTGAGCAATTGAAACATCACAATCTAATCTTGTGCCCTGGTATATTACTCACTCTACCTTAGTGAGGAATGTTTGGAGCAACCTCAGACTTACAAAAATGAGGTGGCAACTGATGGAATAAAAAATATAGGATGTGAATCAGTAACTATTCAATAATGCTTTTCTAATTAGTGGATCAGATCAAAGCTCTGAAATTTCGTCACATCTTCTTGTAAAACCAATGGGTGGCTGAACAGTTAAAGGAAGACGACTGTCCACTTCACCTCTGACCCATTGCTGACATTAGATTTAGTCTATGGAATTGATGCGCTACAATCCTGAGAACTATATTCTGCACTCACTATCTTCCCCTTTGCCCTAATGTATTTGAGTTTGACAATTGTATTCATATATATTATCTGATCGGATAGCAAGGAAAACAATGTTTTTCACTGTACCTTGGTACACATGACAATAATAAACCTAAGCCACATTTATCCAGAAGTGCTGAGTGCATGATTTACACTTCCTTCCCGAGATTTCAATCAACACAGAAGCCATCAGCTAATTCAATTTAGTCCAGGTGTTGTCAAGAAATGGCTGAAAATACCAAATGCATCAAAGGCTTTGGGACCAGACAACATAACAACTGTGCTCAAGCACATGCTATACCTTGAATCCAGCTGTTCCACTTCAGTTACTGCAATGGAGTGTACTCAGAAATGTAGGAAATTGCCCAGATATGCTCAGTTTGCAAAAAGCAGGATAAACCCAATCCGGCCAGTTACGTTCTAATCTGCTTGAAAGGGGCATCAGTTATACAAGTGGCCAAGAAGAGTAAGATGACACGAACATCTATGGTGATAAAGTGCTTTGAGAGGTTAGTTATGGTGCATATCAATTCCTACCTCAGCATGAACCAGGACCCATTTCAATTTGCCTACTGCCACAATAGATCAACAGGGGATACGATCTTGCTAACTTTTCACTTTGCACTGGACCACTTGGACAATAAAGATACATACGTCAGGCAGTTGTTCATAGATTACAGCTCAGCATACAACACCATCGTCCCCTCAAACCTTTTACCATGCTCGGAACTGGATTTCAGTGCACCCCTTTACAACTAGAACCTTGTCTTCCTCATCAACACAACACAATTGGCACGAATTGGCGACACCATTTCCTCATTGATAACCATCAGCACAGGGGCTCCTCAAAGCTGTATGCTCATCTCCCTACTCTATTCACTCTGGACCCCTGACTGTGTAATTGGACACAGTTCCAACTCCATCTTTAAATTTGCTGACAACACCATCATTATTGGTTGAATTACGGAGTGTAATGAGGTGGGTAAATGGAGGCGGATCGATCATCTGATTGAAAGGTGTCAGAATAACAGCCTTGTATTCATCGTCAGTAAAAATCAAGGAACTTGTTGTTGACCTTAGAAGAGGAAGGCTGAGGATCCACAAACCTGTCTTCATCCGGTTGAAGGTGGATAGAGTCAACAACTTCAAATTCCTAGGCGTGTTTATTTCTGAAGATCTATCCTGGACTCAGCACATTGAAACAATCATAAGGAAGCCCATCAATGCCTCTACTTTCTTAGATTGGGGAGATTTGGTATGTCGACGAATACTCTCTTGAACTTCTACAGGTGTAGGTAGAGAGCATATTGACTAGTTGTATCACGGCCTGGTTCGGCAACTAGAAAGCTCAGGAACGAAGAAGATTACAAAAAGTGGTGAACATTGCTTAATCCAGCACAGTACTGATCTTCCCACCATCAAAGTAATCTATAGGAAATGCTGTCTCAAAAAGTCAGTCGGCATTAGCAGGGACCCACACCACTCTGGTCATTCTCTTAGTTCACTCCTGCCATCGGGAAAAAGGTATATGAAAAGCCTGAAAACTGGAAACCCCATTTTCAAGAACAGCTTCCTCCCTACGGCCATCGAGCTATTGAATATAACAAACTCCACTAAACTCTGAACAATGAACTGGCTTGTTTGCACAAGAGTCTTTCGACTTTGTTTTGTTTTTTTGCACTACACTGATTTTTTTAATTGAACTTTATTTTGTTTGTTTATATTATCTTTGAGTACTATGTTTACAAACCATGTTTACTATGTTTCCTTTCCGGTAGAAATTACAATAAAACACTTAACTCTCTTGACTTCAAGTACTTAATTCCAGAGGTGACGTGTCACTGCCCTTGACATCAAGACAACATGTTACGAGTGAGGCCTTGAGTTGGGATGAAAGTGAAGACAGTGGGAATCAAGTGGAGAGCACTTCAATGTCTGGAGTCAAATCAGGCACAAAGGAAATGGTTGCAGCTGTTGAAGGTCATTCATCCAAGCTCATGAAAATGAGTGTAGCATTTGCAGCTAATCGCGGAATGTTCAATCCTGTTTGAAATGCTCAGTAACCAATACTTTTCCTGTGCTGAATCCTTAATAGATCTAGACAAAATTCATAGATCTAGCCGCAAATATCCATACATGACTTTCTGGTGGAAGAAAGGCCATTGGCAAATGCTAGGACATTACTCTGAGGAAATGCTACACTCATTTTCATGAGCTTGGATGAATGACCTTCAACAACTGCAACCATTTCCTTTGTGCCTGATTTGACTCCAGACATTGAAGTACACTCCACTTGATTCCCACTGTCTTCACTTTCATCCCAACTCAAGGCCTCACTCGTAACATGTTGTCTTGATGTCAAGGGCAGTGTCATATGTGGAAAGACTGGAGCGACTAGGCTTGTATACACTGGAATTTAGAAGATGAGAGGGGATCTTATCGAAACGTATAAGATTATTAAGGGGTTGGACACGTTAGAGGCAGGAAACATGTTCCCAATGTTGGGGGAGTCCAGAACAAGGGGCCACAGTTTAAGAATAAGGGGTAGGCCATTTAGAACCGAGGTGAGGAAAAACTTTTTCAGTCAGAGAGTTGTGAATCTGTGGAATTCTCTGCCTCAGAGGGCAGTGGAGGCCAATTCTCTGAATACATTCAAGAGAGAGCTAGATAGAACTCTTAAGGATAGCGGAGTCAGGAGGTATGGGGAGAAGGCAGGAACGGGGTACTGATTGAGAATGATCAGCCATGATCATATTGAATGGCGATGCTGGCTCGAAGGGCCGAATGGCCTACTCCTGCACCTATTGTCTATTGTCTGACATGGGCTTGTGAGTGGTGACTACCATTCATGAGACAAAAAGTGCCAGGCAATGACCACCTCCACCAAAGAGTGTCTAACATCTACATTCAATGGCATTACTATCATTGAGTCCCCCATCTGATCAACATTATGCAAGTCATATTGTCCAGAACCTCAAATGGACTACATACATAAATAATATGGTTTCCAGAGCAGGTACAAGGCTGGGGTAAATACTCATGTGATGGTAGCTCAAAATCTATCTACAATTTATAAGGAACGATGAAATATTCTTCACTTGCCTGGATGAATGCAGCTCCAACAACACACAAGAATCTCAAAATACTTCAGGACAAAGCAGCTCACTTTATTGGTACTCTAGAGGCCTAAACAATGATTTTCTTCACGATTGGCACACTGGTGTATGGGAACATATATGAAGAGTATATCACTTCTTTCATTGGTGCTGGCTCTAAATCCTGGAATTCCGAACAGTATTGTGGGAGTAGCTTTTGCTAATGTTCCAGAAGATGGAGTCACAATAAATAATGGATTTTCCATTGACACACAGTTTCCCAAAAAAGAATAAATAAAAGGGAAATGTATTGTAGAACAACGATTGTGGCAGTGAAGAAAAAAGAGGCTGAAAGTTATACAGTTTTTGTTTACATGACACTTAAAAACGTGGGGAGAAAGTACAAGTATCAAGAAGCAGAATATCAGATTTAAATGATGGAAAAGGAACCATACAGTCATCCAGCACTGAAACAGGCCCTTCAGCCCAACTCGTCCATTTTGACCAAAGTGCCCCATCTTAACTAGTCTTATTTGCCTGTGTTTGGTATTATATGAACGTGGAGAGTTGTGTAGAAAAGGATACCGCTGAAATGGATTTATGAAATTGGATTTCACGCAACGAGAAGGATGGAGCCGTTACCAGTGGCGTACGTGAGGAGTGGACGGTAGGAGAGGTATTGCCTCCAGTGCCTTCAAGGTCGGCTGCAGGAGAAGCCCCTCGGGATACAGAGAGGGTTGGCTGAAGGAGAAGCCCCCTGAGATACAGAGGGGGTCGGGCAAGGAGAGGGACGTTGGGTCAGAGGCCTGCAGCAGCCTGGGGCTTACCTTGGCATACCTGGATCAGGGGCGCTCCAGTACTTCCAGCATGTGGACCAGACCTTGGATTTTTTTTGTAAATATGGGGACTGCATTTGCGGGTTGTGCAAAAGAATTTCACTGCTGTGCATACGTGACAATAAAGAACCATGGGGTTCTCTACGAAGACTTTTTGCCGAAGGTGAAGTAAGCTGACATGTTGAAAATCTATTTGGCATTCCACACCTTTTAAAAAATCTAGATGGCCAAGCATGGAACATTTAGGATTACATTGCCTTATTGTTAAAGCAACAATTCTGAAGTTGATGCCTTCAACATTTATAATTCCTCATTCAGGTTTCATGCACTTTTTTCTACCAACACAGATGGAATGTTTAACATACCCACTGCTCATAGTACAAAGACTATATAACAACTTGTTTTCACATGCCATTCCTTTTCTTGAGTTTGGCAAGTGCATCAGGCAATCGTTTGAAACTGTGCGGCAACTATTTCTGAGCACGTAAACAAATGCAAGAACCATAATGAAGAAGTTTGCATTTGATGCAAAAAATAACCATGTTATAGATAATGAAGGAGAAAGCTGTAAAACTGGTCAAGGGAATAGAAAGCTGTCAAATTGAAGACAATTCAAAGAAGCATAAAGTAACACATTTGGAGAAGGTAAATAAGGAATGGGAATACAGGGGCTCCCCAGGTTAGCAATTACCTGAATTACATAAATCTGATGCAAATTCCCTTGTGCATTTTTCAAGCGAGTAATAATAATAATTTTTTTGGTGATATTCATTAATGACTGTATGCAGTGTATATATACTATTAGTTTATTTATGAGTGATGTTAGGGTGACTTTGCAATGGAATTATAAGAATCATAGCAAGTGTATATAGAGCAATATGATATGAATTGTGATAGAAAATGGACGTCTCTGACATGGGGAAATCGGCTTAGGAACTATTCTCAGGAATGGACCCCATTACATAACTTGGGGACTGCCCGTATATAATAAATTATTCAATGCTCTGAACTATAGATGGAATGATGGACCATGAAGCGAATGTTCACACATCATTGAAAGTAACAGGACAGATTGAAATGCTGATTAAGAGACATACAGTACCATATCGTTCAATTTATATCATATAAGATTAGTGAAATCTTTCACAAACTGTATCAATGTCACAAACATACAAATAAGATACGAGGCCACACAGCCCCTCAAGCCTGCTCTGCCTTTCAATAAGATCATGGCTGACCTGATTGTAACCTCAACTCCACATTCTTGCCTTCACGTGGTAATCTTTCACTCTCTTGCACAAAAAGAATCTATCCAACAACACCTTAAAAATATTCAGACACTGCTACCATTCTAAATACAAAGACTCACACCCCATTGAGAGAAAAACAATCCTCATCCCTCTATTGAACAATACACTATTTTGTAAGTAATTCTAGACTCTCCAAAATGAAGACGTATCTTCTCTACAACCATTCTATTAGGACTCCTCAGGATTTCAGTCACTTCATCTATCTTTCAGACTCCAGTGAATATGAATCTAGTTTAACCAATCTTTCCTCACAAGTTAATTCACCCATTTCAGTTATTCAATTAGGCCTTAGCTAGAGAACTGAATTCAACTCAACAAGAGTTAGATTCAGCCCCAGGAGCTGAACTTAAGGATCAGATGGGTAGTTTGTGGATATTTCAAGTTTGCATGAATTGATTTGTAATCGTCAATTAAAGTGTGATGGGTGGGTTAACAAATGGAGACATCCTAGAAGCTTGGGTCTAGAAGCCGAATATGCGATTGCCATTCCGTTTGTAAAGTACAACTTGCAAAGTTGTAAAGTGACGGTTATATAACCAGACAGGGATTATGCAGTTGATTCATCAAAAAGATACAGAAAATGGCTGTTAGGCCCAATTGTGCACAAGTGGTTGAAAAAGGGAAACTCCACCTTCCTGCACAAGATCCATAACTCTGCAATTCAGCGTCTCTCACAATACATCCAACACAGATAGTAAAGGTTTAGAAGAATTTGTGCCAAATGCAGGCAAATGGGACTAGCACAGGTAAACATCTTGGTCGGCATGGGACGAAGGGCCTGTGGTGACGTGCGATATAACTCTACGACTCTGGTCATTGCATTAACTAAAGGCATGAAAGCACCAGAAGAGTATATGGAAGATTTACAAGGGCATTATCAGGGTTAGATAATTTTCATTATGAGAAATGATTGTGAAGGTTGGAGTTATTTACTTTGCAACATAGTTGGTTTTGATTGGCCTAGAGAGATTGGAAGGACTTACTTCCCTTAGCAAAGGCATTAATATCAAGAGGCACATACTTTAAGTGCAGTAATTGATAGTTGAGGAAATATGTTTTTAACTGAGAAAACAATGGGGTTAGGACCGCATTGCTTGAAGGGGGGTTGTGAGTGGGGTTGATAACTACATGACCTGACTGGTAGGAACCAGAAGGGAGGCACTTAATATTATGTTAATTACCCTCCAGAAAGCCACTGGCACCCTTCCTCTTAGAGTTTTAATCCAGTTTACTGATGGCATACAACAAAGAGTGAGGAAGGGGAGGGCTGGGATGTGATGGTGGGGGAGACCACTTAATTAATTAAGCCTGCTTCAGATGATTATTTATTATGGAATTTTCTTCAATACCACTTGTATATATCTTGTATTTTTTTGTTTATAGGTCACGGCTATGCGGACAAAGCTGTATTTATAACCCGCTCATAGTTTTTTTAACTTTGTTATTGTTGGTATTCCTGACTTGCTGTCTTCATGATCTTATCGAAACGTATAAGATTATTAAGGGGTTGGACGTGTTAGAGGCAGGAAACATGTTCCCAATGTTGGGGGAGTCCAGAACCAGGGGCCACAGTTTAAGAATAAGGGGTAGACCATTTAGAACAGAGATGAGGAAAAACTTTTTTAGTCAGGGAGTTGTGAATCTGTGGAATTCTCTGCCTCAGAGGGCAGTGGAGGCCAATTCTCTGAATACATTCAAGAGAGAGCTAGATAGAACTCTTAAGGATAGCGGAGTCAGGGGGTATGGGGAGAAAGCAGGAACGGGGTACTGATTGAGAATGATCAGCCATGATCACATTGAATGGCGGTGCTGGCTCGAAGGGCCGAATGGCCTACTCCTGCACCTATTGTCTATTGTCTATTGTTCATGATAATTGTACTTCTATAATGGTGTAACAATGATCTTCTGATATTGACTCCGCACAAAGGAATTGTGATATATGTTCGTGAAGATGGAATGATACTTTATTGTCATGTGAACTTGGCACAGTGAAATTCTTTGTTTTGCATACAGTACACAAGTATGCAAAGAGTTGCCAGGTGACAAAGTTACAAAACTATTCAATGTAGTCTCAATAGTCCTTCTTCCTTCGCCTCCCTCTTCCCCCAGCCCCCCTTGCTCTAGGCAACTCCCCCAAGCCGGGTCGTTCTTTGTTCTTGCCCCCCCACGCTGGGTCCCACTTTGTTTTCGGCGGCGAGCCCCCGACCACCGGGACTCACGCAGGCCCGTCCTCGACCAACCGCTGGTACTCATGCGGGCGATGGATCTCCGATGTCTCACCTCGCTTACCGATGACCCTCCTCACTTGGCCAGCAGCTGAGTCCGGTCCTGGTCGGCCCCCTGCCGGCGGGGGGGAATTAGATAGGTGAATTAGAGGGAAATTTGGTGTGGTATGATATGGAGCTCCATGTCATGATACCTTCATTCATTCTCTTTTCAATGTAAAGCTACTGGTAAAGGGAGGTGGTGTTGGAATAAACGATGATTTACTGCACCTAGTCCTTTACATTACATTCTCTTTAAAACGAAATCAAACAGCTTTAAGAAATCATAAATTTATTTTCTCAAGAAATATTGATCTGCTTTCTACTTGAGAATTTGATTTAATTTGATTTGATTTTATCCTTTCTTGAGAGTCATTTCTGCTTATCTACTGAATTTTGAGAAAAAGGATGTTGGAAGCTCCAACCTTGCCCTAACACAGTGAATGATTTCAATTGTGTAGTTTGAAACAAATTGTACGGTCAGCCTCTTTATGATGGTCATTCCTTAAAATATAAATATAAATCAAGCCTATTTCATGCAAATTTGTTAACTACATTGAACAAAAAGTCTTTGCATTGATATTTTCCCCCTCTTTAAAAGTCAGGAATTATTCATTGGAATATGGTCTCCTTTTATTGATTACTTAAAGGGTCAGAATGGTTCAGCACAGGAACCTGACTAGCACTCGGACTAAAGAATGGATGAAATGCTATACTTTGAAATGTACGTATATATCTCGAATGAAGTTTTTGTTATTTTAATAAATTTTTCCATTCTTCTTTAACTAACTTTTTCCTTATCTTTATAATTTGTTTTTGTTTTTGTTTTTATTTTGCTTCTCTCTCTTTTCTTTCTTTACTTCATCTATTTCTTTAGTTCTATCTAGTTTTTAAAAAAAAGGGGGCAAAAGGTATTGGAGACAATATAATAATAATTGACAATATTATCAATTTAAAAATGTATGACTGTAAAGATGTACCTATCTCCAATAAAAAAATTTATCAAAAAAAAAAAAAAAAAAAAAAAAAAAAAAAGTCAGGCACCTCACAAATTGGAATATTGAAAATAGAATTTGCTTTTCAATGGTGAGTGTAATGTATGAGTTTCTTCAGAATTCAGTATCGCGACATCCCAATTGAAGCCAGCCACTCTCATTCTAAAAAGAATGTATGGTACAACAATGAATCTAGGACAAACTACCTGGTACAATTCCATTCTTAATGTATAAGTACATTCATATATGCTACAGTCTTTAACTGAAAGGATAGTTACAAAGCACAGACTTTAGTTGGACGTGATGGAAAAGTTTAAAACAGCTATCCAATTGAGAGAAAGGAAAAGGTGATATATGTACTTTAAAAAGCTAGGAAATAAATATTATCCTGCTTAATTATTTAACGTATTTACTCAGTGAAGCGCCTAAGCTGCTGAGACCAGAAAGATCCCACGTCTTATTCTCCTGTCTGCAATTCTTAGTTATGGCAATAGGTGTGATGTTATTAAAATTAATTTCACTATTACTGCATGAGGAAAGAGAAAAATAGACAGGATTCACACCACTGATTTCTCAGTGACCCCAGCTGGAATTTACATTTTTAAATAGTTGTTGGTAAGGGTGAATAAAACTTCATTGCAATATCACCAACGTGAATATCCCATCAAAAATCTCATGCTTGAAACATTCATATTTGGGTAAGTTACTGGTATGTGATTAGCAATAGTGTGTTCAGCATTAAAGGGAAGTGGAGAATAGAATCAGTAAGATTTATTAAAAACGGTGGTTAAACTAACAGCAAAAAGAGGTGGAGAGTGTTCAAAAGTAATAAGAACTGCAGAACTAACATGGAAGGAATTAACAAGTGAATGAAAAAAAACAATAGGGGACATCTGAACTGAAATATATTTAGAGGACAGATTGAACACGATCCACCAAAAGCAAAACTGGACATTATTGCAAGAAAGAAACGTAATCAGCAGTATGAACCATAAATTAATTAGATTAAATTACGAGTTAATCCTTAAGTCAAGAAAATATTAGAACAGTTAATTAAGAAAATTAGTTGATTTTGTGAAACATAAATTTAAAAAAACAAAATCAAGATGTAGGACAGTGTATTCATTGAAATGTTGGGACCCAACACCACATAGCATATTAATGTCCCAAAACAGCATACACCTCCATGTGGACTCACTGTTCCAGTCAGAAGTACACCATCTCCAAAATGGATAAGAGCAAGCAAGATAAATCTTAACCTGTGTGCCTAAAGTAGGCATTGATCAATTTTCCATAAGATTATACTTGGTTGAGCTCTGTGTTTCAATATTAGTTTGTCGCAAGGCAGATAGTGCCTTTACTCAAAGATATACCAAGTTGAAAGACGACTTACATTACAGAATTGATATTGGTTTATTGTTGCCACATGTACCGAGATAGAATGAAAAACTTTGTTTTCAATCAATGTGGATTTCTTGCATATGGAAACTGAATGAGCATTGAATTCATTCTAACATTGAAATAAAATATCTTGCAGATCATTACTGCTCTAAAACAATGAAAATCGAACACTCACCAGTTTCCTCCATGAGGCACCTATGAGGAAATTGGAGCACGAGCAGTGGCATATTTTTCTTTTACTTTTTCTCTTCGCACTTGGTTTTGTTGTTAGGCCCAGCATAAGTTCAGTGGGGTTTAAGAGTGTCATGATTTAAGCTGCCCATTGGGATATTTTGCTGTTGTGTAAAATTTTCAAGAGCAGCAGTAACTGATGTGGAAATAAATATATGAGCATGTATGCATGAAGGTTTGAGATCAGTGTGCTGCAGGAGGTGGGGGAAGGAGGTGGAGAGGGATATGTGTGTTTGTGCTGTCAAGAAGGTTTGACTTTGACATTTTTTGCATTTTTCCCGTTTTGGAACCGTTTTGTAAGCAAAACCTGGTTTCTCATGGTAACAGTAGAAATATTTAAACTATGAAAACAAAAGTAGCTGCACAGACATGAATACCAGAGTTCATGTAAAAAAAAATGGAAAGGTGAACCCCTTGTAAATAAGCGGAAATAGGACTGAAACAAACATGCTAAATATCCATCTGCTTTTACCTTTATCGTGATATGTAACCAGATTTCTTACCAGTAAATTCTTCCATTGGAGATATTGGACAATATCCCATGCTCATACTTGCCTGGTCCAGCTGCAGAGGGCCGATTGTGCTGGTCTGGGGCGGAATTGTGTGTTTTGAACAACATTTGGACCTCAGGCAGAGTAGTAAAGAAACTTCTTTCCTGAAATGCCGTACAAATCTTTGACAGCCGACAAAGCTATTGATTCAGCTTAATCAGTTTTAATTAATGGTTTTCATAATTTTCACAGTCAGATATTTACAAATTATTAAAATTGAAGTAAATAATATAAATTATGTATTAATTTTAACAGAAGAAAAGTTAAGACAAAATCCTGAAAACATAAATAATTAAAAATATTAAAGCAAGTTTACAAGAAGCATGCGCTCCCCTTTACCGATGTGAGCAGTTCCACAATCCTCATTGAAATTAATGGCTCAGGTTCAGGCCTTATATTGAGATTCCCCTGCGTAATTACTACTGAATCTCAGCAAGACTTGGTTCTGTCGCTGGAGTTGAACCAGCAACTTCTGCTGTCAGCAATGAATGTTTAAAAGTCTCTGAATTGCTGCAATACTCAGGAGGTTCCACTGGACATAAGGAGCTGAATCTTGAGTTCATTATTGGTAGGCAATCTATTGCATTGTTATTGATATTAACGTCATTCATATTTATTCCTGCATTTAAGATAAAGTAATTGATAAAAGAAAAAGCAAGGAATTATGTGCTGAGTTTTGTGGAACCCCACCGGTAACAGATTTTCAGTTAGAAAAACACTTGCCAACATTTTTACATTCAATATGGCAGTGTCTTTTAGATACCATGCGTTTTACGTTTTTGACCAGCCCACAAGAAGAATTTACCTAAATCTTTGTTAAAATCCAACTGGATTAAATCAAATTCAATGCCCTCATTAACCCTGCATGCTCCCTCATCAAGAGATTCATGCAGGACTTAAAGAGGATGTTCCCTTAACAAATGATGAGAGTCCTTGATCAATCGAACTGGAAGTTTATATTATCCCCTACAATTGATTCCAATAATTTGGAAATGTAGCCTATACTTAGAATATCTTATTCTCACTTCTAAAATAACTGTCTAAAGTTAGAATCATCTGTTTTATTCTTAATTGTTTACTGTATGTCGTGTTGTTACTTGCGAGCAAAGCACTAAGGTAAATTCCTTGTATGTATATATACTTGGCTAATAAAATGTATTCAATTCAATTCATTCAATTCAATTACTCTCCTGGAGTCAGAGAGAATAGAAAATAATCAGAGTCTCCGCAATTTTGTCATTTGCTTATTTTTTTGCAGCCAGAGATATATTTCCAGAATGGATTGATTTATCCACTTTCAAGGATATTAAACTCATTAATACGTATGACTTCACAATTATCCTCCTAAGAATATAAGCATCATCCCTTTATTTTGTAAAGCCAACTTTAACGTGTTCGTAGTTCAATGGTATCATAAAATAATGTATGGAATCATAAATTAATTCTCAATACAAGGCCTGTACCTGAGGCACTGATTTCAGAAGGAGGATATTCCATAATGATAATGTGGTGAGAATAAAAATAGAATTCATGTAGGATTAGTGTAAATATATGAATTATGGCTGGTGTAGATCAGTGGCCAAAGGGCCTGTTGCTGTGCTGTAACTCTCTGTGACTTTGATTCTAAAACCCGCTGTTCCCTTAGTTATCATCTTGCTATTTATATGATAATAAAACACCATTGGATTTTGTTTGATTTTACTTGCCAGTAATTTTTCATACTTTGGTTTCTTAATGTCCCTTTTAATTTTACTCTTACACTCTGTACTTCCAGGCTTTTTGTTACATTGAGTCCTCAGCATCTCAGAGAGGCTTCCCTTTTTGCCTTACTTTTTACATATTTTGTTATCCAAGAGATGACATACCTTGCATTGAAACCTTTTAATAGCTAATCCGTTGATTAACATCAATATGACCAGTACTCTGTGGTTTGGTTGGATAAACTTGGATTATTTTCTCTGGAGCTTTGGAAGTTGAGGGGAGACCTGATAGAAGTATAGAAAATTATTGGAGGAATAAATCGGGTAGACAGAACCTTTTTTCCAGGGTGGAGATAATAAGGAATACGAGGGGATAGCTTTAAGGTCAGAGGGGGGAAGTTTAAAAGAGATATGCAGGACAAGTTTTCTCTACACAAAGAGTGTGCGTGCCTGGAACATGCTGCCAGATGGCAACACAATTGTGGCATTTCAGAGGCTTTTTGATATGCACATGGATATGCATGGATTAGAGGGATATAGACAATAGACAATAGACAATAGGTGCAGGAGTAGGCCATTCAGCCCTTCGAGCCAGCACCGCCATTCAATGCGATCATGGCTGATCACTATCAATCAGTACCCCGTTCCTGCCTTCTCCCCATACCCCCTCACTCCGCTATCCTTAAGAGCTCTATCCAGCTCTCTCTTGAAAGCATCCAACGAACTGGCCTCCACTGCCTTCTGAGGCAGAGAATTCCACACCTTCACCACCCTCTGACTGAAAAAGTTCTTCCTCATCTCCGTTCTAAATGGCCTACCCCTTATTCTCAAACTGTGGCCCCTTGTTCTGGACTCCCCCAACATTGGGAACATGTTATCTGCCTCTAATGTGTCCAATCCCCTAATTATCTTATATGTTTCAATAAGATCCCCCCTCATCCTTCTAAATTCCAGTGTATACAAGCCCAATCGCTCCAGCCTTTCAACATACGACAGTCCCGCCATTCCGGGAATTAATCTAGTGAACCTACGCTGCACGCCCTCCATAGCAAGAACATCCTTCCTCAAATTTGGAGACCAAAACTGCACACAGTACTCCAGGTGCGGTCTCACCAGGGCCCGGTACAACTGTAGAAGGACCTCTTTGCTCCTATACTCAACTCCTCTTGTTACGAAGGCCAACATTCCATTGGCTTTCTTCACTGCCTGCTGAACCTGCATGCTTCCTTTCATTGACTGATGCACTAGGACACCCAGATCTCGTTGAACTCCCCCTCCTCCTAACTTGACACCATTCAGATAATAATCTGCCTTTCTATTCTTACTTCCAAAGTGAATAACCTCACACTTATCTACATTAAACTGCATCTGCCATGTATCCGCCCACTCACACAACCTGTCCAGGTCACCCTGCAGCCTTATTGCATCTTCCTCACAATTCACACTACCCCCCAACTTAGTATCATCTGCAAATTTGCTAATGGTACTTTTAATCCCTTCGTCTAAGTCATTAATGTATATCGTAAATAGCTGGGGTCCCAGCACCGAACCTTGCGGTACTCCACTGGTCACTGCCTGCCATTCCGAAAGGGACCCATTTATCCCCACTCTTTGCTTTCTGTCTGTTAACCAATTTTCTATCCATGTCAGTACCCTACCCCCAATACCATGTGCCCTAATTTTGCCCACTAATCTCCTATGTGATATAGATCATATGCAGAAGAATTAACGCCATCATGTTCAGCACAGATTCTGTGGGCCGAAGGGCCTGTTTCTGTGCTGTACTGTTCTATGGTTAATTGGGCTCCATGCTGTTCATCTACATAAACACACATTCCAAAAGCTAAACCATGTATTTATAACAACTAATTTTCTCAAAATCTGAGTCTGGTCCTGCCGAGCAAAATTACCAGGTAACCAAGTCTGAAGAACGATCCCGATCTGAAATGTTGCCTATCCATGTCCTCTAGAGATGTTGCCTGACCTGTTATGTTACTCCAGCACTTTATGTTCTAAACAATATTCCAGCATCTGCAGTTCCTTGTGCTTCCATGTAACCAAGTTTACCTGGCCTTTTCACTAATTGCAAACAGCTTTCTGACTAGTACTGCAAAATAAACTATAAATTACAAGGTCTGTTAAATTAAATGATAAGTGCATAAGATTACAAAATTCTGAAAAGTGATCAACAATAAACACCACTTGGAATTACCCCATGGGACAAAATCCCTGATTTTATATTCTGTAATGTGTGGAATTAGTCTCTGACAACATATCATAAACTACAACAGCCAGGTTGTGGCATGCAACCAGGTGCTGCCACTTGTATACAAACATGAACATATGTTACTCCACATGACATAACAATATGCCGTGACAAGTTTTAAATATACTTTAAGGGGGAGAAAAGGGAGAGGTAGCATTCTTAGGTGTCATCATCTGAACATGCGTCAAGAAATCCGATAAGAAAAAATTGTGTGGATTGATTTACTTTTTCATCTAAATTTCACGAGAGTGAATGATATTCTGTATCTTAAATTGTAGAGCCATGATTTGTGAAATGTGTAATGGTAAATTTCCATTATCCAAACAACCAGGGATGATCTTTATGGGTATTTAACCAAATTGCCCAGAAATTCATTTTCATTCAATTGCATTCTTACAGAATTGCACAACTGGGAATGTTTTTATTCTGGAGTGAAACACAATAACTGATGTTTCTGGTTTGGTTTAATCACTCCAAAAGTTTAGCTGGGCAGTCCCAGATATGAGTCACCCTTGCAACATAGACGTGGTTTCCTTTGCAGCCATGCAGGGCAACAGGGTCATGTTTACTATACCGTTGTGCACTCATAGAACAACATGATTTTATCAACAGAGCATTCGATAAGGACACTTATCTAGTATGTAATTTACGTGTTCATCTTGGGTTCGCCTTGGTCTTGAAAGGACCAATTCAACTGCCAATACTATCATCAGTAATGCTCAATGATCAGCCCAACTGATTCTCGACTACTGATTCTCGACTAGCTAGGCCAGCCTGATCTTAATTCCAAATCCCCTATATCTTTTTTAACAAATTAATGCAGCCCTATTGCTTATACTCCCTTCAATCGATGCTGGCATACCTCACCCTTCCATATCTCTAGTTTCCCTCTCCCCTGACTCTAGGTGTCGATCTGAAACATCACCCATTCCTTCTCTCCAGAGATGCCACTTGCCCTGCTGAATTACTCCAGCATTTTGTGTTTGTCTTCGATGTAAACCAGCATCTGCAGTTTCTTCCTACACATTTCAGCTGGCCCCATTTATTTTGCTTCCTATTCAACACAGTGTAAGTCTGATCCCTTATTTCCCTCATTGAACAGATACAATTCCCCATTCATTCTGTCTACAATGTAGACTGGAATGTAATCAAAAAATTGCAGCATGGTCACATAGGCCACTGTTGGTAGTGAACATCCAAAATAATTGTTGCTTTGAGAGTGTGCTAGAATACCCGGGTAAATTTATTTAAACTAAGATTGCTCATTACTCTTATACTTAACTATTCATTTCTAAAATGAACATTTCCACCAAAACGATTATAAGGGGGCTCAATAAGCAGTTCTGGTGTTTCTTTATTGAATGTATTATCCATATCTCTTAGTGATTTCAGCTGCTGCATTTGAAAATGACCACAAAAACATCCAAAAAGCTGTAGATTTTGAAAAATCCCTTATTTTAGTCTCAATTTTTGGCTCTCGAGCACTGACAAGCATCGTAACTCAACTTTTAAAAATCATGAACTCATTTTGATTTTGTTTTGCAACAACTAAAAGTGATTCCATGAATTAGGGATAATTTATTTCAGCCTAACAAGTGATCTGATTGGAATATTATCTTTCAGTTGTGCCTTTAGACTTGAATAATTTTTATGGATAACTTCCCAATACAGTGAAAAATGTATGTTACTCATCGAGAAGCAGGTCATTCTGGTGCATTGGTTGAAATGCTAATTGTTGACATAAGAGGCTCACAGTTGCCATGTATGTAGCTTTGTTGGTTCAGCCAGAGTTACTGATTGAGTTTATTTTAAATAAGTTGGATTTGGGAATTTTTACTGGGGTTATTGATTTCCAAACAAGGAGAGAAACAGAAATGCCTGTAAGAGGCTATATTTCCAATGCACATGATCATTCCCAAGCTCTGCCCATAAATGAGAAACTGGGCTTGAGATGGTCTGGTATGGATCCAACTTTCTTATTTTTAGTAGTTAGACTATTCACATGCTGTTATGATGTTGTGTAACTGTTTCATGTGTAGAACTGATGCACTTTCGGCTGTGAGAAGTGTGATATAAATTGTTGATGAGCAACAGGAAAGAGTTTTGTATTCTGAATATACCAAAACACCCATCCTTTGAAATCGTAAAGGAGTGACTTCAAAAAACAATTGGGCTCAAAGTAATTTTGCTTTTATTGAATAAGGCCAGTATCACTTTGGCCTTTTATGCGTGACAGCTAGTTTTTGTGTCTCAAATCTGAAAACTCATGTAACCACAAGATAATTTGATTTCCAAGGCAAATTTGGTTGCTCACCTACCTGATTTCCAGCAATTGGGTGGCTTTAAAAATGTCCAAATATATATTGTGCATGCCATGTATGTGGTCAGAAAACCACAGGAATAAACCAAAAGCAAAATACTGCAGATGCTAGTAATCTGGAATGAAGAAGAAACTGGTGAAAATACTCTGCAGGTAATGGCAGCATCTGTAAATAGAAGGTAGTTAATATCTCATGTTGACAATCTTTCTTTAGTTTGCTTATCAACTTGAAACTGTTTCTCCACAGAATCTGCTTGATGTGCTGACTGCAGAATTTTCTGGTTATTGGAAGGTGTTGAGGTTGTTGTTAAATTAAAGAGGAACACCAGTGATGTGGCAAGTAGACCAGTGATGACTGTGGAGGTGAATAGGTAACAGGGAGATAGCAAGGGAGCAATGAGGAAATCACAGAGCAGTACCAAGTGGAGCAGTATGTAGACAAAGTGCCAAGCAGCAAAGGGATGGATGGGGTATGCATGATAGTTATACCTTCAAAAGTGCTAGAGGTTTAAAATTTGATTATGTCTGGATGAAATAAAACATGTCTCATGTATGCAGAACTGAGAAGTAACTTGGATTGTAAATATGGCCAACCAAGAAATATGTGCAATACCAGTCCATGTTCTTTTTTGCACCTTTAATGAATTTGCCGTCAGCAGTGAAGCCACTGAAGCATGATAAGTCAGAAGTGTTCCATCAGAATATGTGCTATCTGTGTTGAAAGCATGTCCTTTCCCAACACCTACTCCTGTCAAAATCAGCTCAAAAAGATTCCTGGTGTCCAGTAACTGTGATGTCACTATTAAAGAAATCTCAACAATTTTTCATTAACTTTTAAACGTTAAAGCACTAATAAGGAACAGAACACATGTGATTATCATAGAACGTCAAATACCATAAGTAAACATTTCAAGACTTTATCTTAAAATCACTTTTCCTGGAAATTGGATTGTGATTTGTCTTTGAGTTTGTGGTTTCATTTCTGTGGAAAATAAAACATAATTGCAAAGGGATAATTTATTTCACATGATGTCTGTGAATATTCTTCTGTTTCCTCCATGCACAAAGCAACCTGAGATCCCACAATGTGTAGTGCATGCCTGGAAAAGACTTAGTTGTTTTCATTGATGTTTGCTTAGCCCATGCCAGCCAAGAAGCACTCATGCAGAGAGAGGTCTTCAAAGCCCTATGAGCCTATTTCAATTATTTAAAGGGGACGTGTCAATATAACGTTTCCTGTGTTTTTAATTTTAAATCTTCAGCACATTTGATAATCATATTTGGATTGTAATACAGATGAAGATTTTACATTGAGTTCATTTTCATTTGGGTGAAGAAGGGCTGGATGTTGCATCAATGAATTGGAGCACTAGAATGCACCAAATTAAAGTTATAAACATTTTTATGCATCAACCCCAATTATGTTTTGCTTTAATAATCATTTTATAGTTTTTGATGTTGGTTTCAATTTACAGACATAAAAGATTACCTTATTTATTCACAAAATGCTGGAGTAACTCAGCAGGTCAGGCAGCATCTCAGGAGAGAAGGAATGGGTGACGTTTCTGAGATGCTGCCTGACCTGCTGAGTTACTCCAGCATTTTGTGAATAAATACCTTCGATTTGTATTAGCATCTGCAGTTATTTTCTTACACTAAAAGATTACCTTAGTTTCTTCTACAAAGCTTCAACAGATTTGGATGCATAAATAGTCTATATTTATTATTTCATCATTTACAGGGATATTCTTTAACAAAACTAGGTATGGGAGAATAAAAATGGGATTGGCCGAGGATTGCTCTAGTTGATGCTTGATGGCCAACGTAGATTCGGATGGCTAAAGAGCTTGCTTCCCTGTTGTGTGACTCTGACTTTATTATAATTAACATCTATATCCAAAATTAAATTAACTTTAGGTTAATCCATTTTTTAATTACAGACGAAGAGCGTCATGTGAAACTTTATGTGAAATTTCATTGATCAGATCTTTCTTATTTGTGACATATTTATTTTATAGACTGACTAAACATGCAATACTACGTGGGGATTGATGTGGGGACTTCAAGTGTACGGGGAGCACTTGTAGACCAGAACGGTAAAGTGGTGGTGCAGACAGAACAACCAATCCAGATATGGGAGCCACAACCGGATTACTATGAGCAGTCTTCTGCTGATATCTGGGCAGCGTGCTGTGCTGTTTCAAAGGTACATTTATAAGAATGTTTGCATGACAATATTAAACAGAAGAACTATTCATAAGCTAAGCTATATTTTTGTAATACAGGAATCCAGCACCTTGTCTACTCTGTTTAAGTCATTGAATTATAACACTACAGTATTATGTCAACTCCCAATGCATTTATAAATATTAATGACAATGAGACAAATAACTTTAGTCCTTATGCCAGTTGGCGTGAGGTATGTGATTATTAATGCAGAATTTCTAACTTGCTCTTAGCGAGCAATTGGCAAACAATTTCTTCCATAAAACCAAACTTTCCTGGCATGAGATATTGAGCCATTATGATTTTTTTTCTTGATGAACAGGATATTAAGCCACTGGAAAATAGTACTGTTGTGGTTCTTTCTGGAACTACCTCCATTTTTTCGCTTTCTGCTGTACTGCTTTATATTTAACAGCTTCTCAGTGGCCAGAAATAGACCTTGTTACCAAGAATAATGTGTTTACTCTGGAGAGCCAGAGGCTCTGAAAGATGTCTATTGCAGTAAAGTGGCTCGGGTGATTCCATTTGTTCGCAAGGTGGAATTCAGTTCCTAAATCACCAGATAGTAGTTCTGGCAATGCTAGAGAGGCCAATGCGTTTAATGGCGGGTGGCGTAGTCTTCATAAACAAATTAAATAAAAAGCAAATGTGATCAATTATAAAATAACAAACACTGAATTTGCTCCTGCATTACTTTTTACATTGTTGTGTTGTCAGATCTTGAAAAGTCGTCTTTAAATGACTTCATCTGGCCTGGTGTGCTTTATTGCCAGGGCCAATTTTTAGTCTCAACTCTTACTGTTAGTGCATCATATATTTCAGTAATTCACATGTGGAACAAAAAGTCATGAAAATTGACCCATATTTTAAATAGATATTGGGTATTTAAACGTCACTCAATATCAGATGCAAAATTCCAAAAGTGTTACCCTTTTCCATCTATATTGTATTATTTAAAGATACTTAATAATTTCCAACAGCTAGTTTCACATGGGTTTTAAGGGAATTTATTTAATGCCTTCTTGAGAATGGGCAGAACATGAAGTGGAGAGACTATGAAGTAAAAGGAAAAAGATAGCAATAGCTATTGAAGTAGTGCACAACTTTCACCCATGGTCAGCCATGACCGAGGGGGGCTTAAGACCCTTAAGAGCACAAGTTTACAATTGGATTATCTACAATTAGGTATCCGCAATGTGAATTTTTAAAGAAAGATTAGGGTGAATCAAAGAAGATTTCCAATCATTCCATACAGAAATATATAGATTGTATTGGTAAAAATTAACATCCTATTTATATTTCTCTTTGTCTTTCAGAAAATCGTTCAGTCGGTTGATCTGAGCCACATACGAGGTATTGGCTTTGATGCCACCTGCTCTCTTGTTGTACTTGATGAAAAATTTGAACCCTTAGCTGTGAATGCAGAAGGTAAATCTGTCGCTACTTCCTATCAAATATGTAAAGGTATATATATCGATCCATGATATAAATACATTCAAAACATTTGAAAGACGTTGCAGCCGTGGTTGTGATAGCATTAGATAACATTATCCAAAAAAAAACCTAATGGTATGTAATGCTTTATAGAACGAGAATTTCTAATGTGGCAGCTTTACTAAAAGTTAAAAATGCACCTTTGCGGCTGTGCAGAATATCTTCTAGAAATTAGACTGCACATTATTGTATTAAGAGATTACAATTTCTCGGATTGGCAGGATTCTCACAATGCCACCATTCCACCCTTATTTTCCGTCCAACCACCTACACCAGGGGTAAGGTAAAGAAACAAATGGATCTACCAGTCAACGTCTTTAGGATGGGGGCAGACACCAGAGCACCCAGGGGAAATCCATACGATCACATGGAGAGCAAATACATTCCACGCAGATAGGACTGGAGGTTAGGGTTGAATTCAAATCGCTGGAATTGTGAGGCACCAGCCAATGGTTCATTATCTCCTTAAACACCAGTCTTCATGTTGGTGGAATTGAAATATTGACCTGGTAGATTTAGTAGAAAAATTAATCAAATCATTTATCATTTCTAATCCTGGATCTGTGTAGGTTCCATCCATTGACAAAATGAAGTCTAGCACTTACAGTGTAGAATATCTGAATATGTTTTCTTGGAATTTTCAATTACATCATAATATTATTTTTTTTAAGGAAAATCCAGATTCTTCAATACCAGAATTGAAGAATAATGTGCGTTATTAATGAGTTTTTAAAAAATGTGCTTACAAAATATAAGCACAGATTTTGTCATCTTTGATTTGTTTGGTATAGATTAAAACGCATTCATCAAAGTTTATTCGAAGTATAGTGTTGCATTTGCTTTCCCACAGCATGCGATAAATGATAAGAAACTTTAGCATCAGTGCCAGAAAACATTTGTTATTTGACAATGTGTTGTGATATTTGGATTGCAGCTTCTGTTTTTTGACATATGGAATCATGCTATTAAGAGATCTGTTAATCTGCAGTTTTAATGGTTTTCTGCGACACATGATGTAGGGGTGAACAACAGGAACATTATCATGTGGATGGATCATCGAGCAGTTGATCAAGTAGACCGAATAAATCAAACAAAGCACTGTGTGCTACGCTATGTGGGCGGAGTGATGTCTCCAGAAATGCAGCCACCTAAACTTCTTTGGCTAAAAGAAGTAAGTCTTTACTTTTAAACCTTTTACTCTGCTACCAATGTGCTCCAAGCAAGTATTAGTGAAAAGACAATCTCAGAGATAACTTTTTAAAAATAGAAATGCAATATAAATGAAGCAAAAGCTTAGAAAAATCTGGATCATAATTATTCAAGTTCTGCTCTTTTCTGCAAAAAGGTAGTTCCGAGGCAAGTCTATTTAGGTAATATGTATGATGAAAAATACTAATCATGAAAATGTAAATACTAATCATTTTGGATATGGAGCATTAAAATTGTCAAAGATTGTAGATGCAATTTTGGTTCTTACTAGTCTATACTTCACAGTTTATCTTTTTAAGATTCATTTTCATTTTTGTTGAATGTCGGTATATTTATTTAATTTCTCCCTATTTTCAGCTAGGGTTGTAAAGTCTGGGGTTTTACCTTATAAAGAATTCTATAGCTGAAAGGGTGGATGGTATTGTGAAAGCAGAATTTTAAATAAGAGATTTCTTGAGCATGGAAATAGAGGTAGTATAAAGACAATTTCATATTTGTGAGGCTTTATTCATCAGCGAGAATAAGGAAATTTAGTACAGCTGTGTAGATCACAATATTTGTAATGTGTAAATGATGACAGGTTGAGACATCAAATGGTATTGTGCGTCAGGATATACTTGTTCAGGCAGTGTTGTTCTAACCAAGAATCTAGCAGATGTCTTCTTTGGTGCTCCTCATAAGCAGAGGTGCCATTGAAACATCCATGAATCAGTTAATTGTCGACACTGTTATTGTAGGTGACATTATTATTATCAGGAAATGGAAACTCAATTGTGCAAAAACTGTTCCCCCCTCCACCGTCGCCTACTCTTCCTCCCCCGAAGATATCAGTGACTCTGGGGGAGAAGGAAGAGGGGGGGAACAGTGACATGGACAAAGCGATGGGAGAAGGAGGAGAAGGTGGCGATGGAGGGGGGAGTGTCGGAGTGGACATAGTGATGCCTGACAGGAAGAGATGGCAGCTGGTAAGAGGGAAGGGGGCCCCATGGTGCCCAAGCTCGTCCTGTTGGTGGCGGCGGTCTGAAGAAAGCCACTTGGCCAGGGGTTACAACATGAGTCGCAACAACAGTCGCACCCACTGGACGGTGCTGCAGCTGATGAAAGGCTCGCTTGTGCACCTTGTGGAAGATATCAGCAACTTGGTTGGCAAGTTGCTCTCCACTGCCTCCCTCATTCTCACTTGCCTTCTCAATGTCACGCTGACAGCGGCCGAAACTGGAAGAGGAGCGAGCCCAGGTGATGTTTTTCTATTAATGAAGTGGACCAGAAGCCCTCGCCATCGTCTCATTGCAATAATGCAGGTCGCTAATTACCCAAGTGCATGTACAATAGATTATCTTCCAAACCAGCATATAGAGAGTCGCCATGGCACCATCTGGCACCATCTTGTAACTTCTAAGTTTCTAAATCATCTGATTTAGGCATATGGAGGTCTGTAATTCGTTTATATCTCACTTTAAGTTATGGTGTTCTGGCAGCACTGGGTTGATGAAGAAGGGATCGGTCTGATCTAACGATCAACGCCTTCCGCTGCCATTCCGTACTGCTGCTGCGAGCAGCTCACCCGGCTGCTGTGACTTGCTCACCTGACTGGTGTAGTGCCTCTCACGACTGCCTCTACCATTACCACAATTGGAGACCTTCACGAATAGGGTGTATGTCGACTCCAACTACCGCTTCCTTGCACCAAAGTCACCATGTCCTTCCCAAATTGAATGACTGAACTTTAGGGTGCTTTCTGATGTCGCGGGAGGTGTGTTTGCGGACTGATTCACAGCTGCCCATTTATCCCTTCCCCACCACTGCTATCTTGGAGTGATGCACCAAGACAACATATTCAAAAAATATGGCCTGACTTTGGTTTCAAATATCTTGGCAGGACAGGAGCCAGGAAACTTTGTACTGCTTCCTGATGGGACGTGACACGAGAACTGACAAAATCCATTACTTTTGTCGTGAACAGAAAGTAGCATAATTTGACCTGTAATAATGCACTACATAAATTACATACCTTGAGGAGATTACATACAATAAATTACATACAATCTTTTTCAGCCATCCTTGCAATGATTTTTTGGATTATGGTTATTAACTTGATCTGCTTGAATCCCTTATTCTCATTGCTTGTTTTCATTATTCAGTGTAGTGCAATCAGTTATTTGGGCATTTTTTAGAACCTTACAGAGGACTTTGTTAAATTACCTGGACTGCCTAAACTTGGTCAGAAATTCCCTAATAGTGCTCTGCTGCTCCACTCCCCATAGAGTTCAATGGCAGAACAGTAGTTTGTTGAAATTCCTCAGCATTTCCACTGAAGAATCTGCTCATAGATTCTGCAGTAAGTCAATCTAGTTCAGGATTCCTGAATCACTTCATTTGAATGGGGATCGTTAAGCATCAGGGGATAATGAAGTGAATTTTCTTATGTTATTATTAATTTTATTTGTATAGTATTTTAAGTAATTTACATTTCTGTTTTCATTGTAATATTTTAAAGGTGTTTTAATTATTTCACTTTTTCAAATCCTCTTAAATGTTTCTGAATATCAGGGATTATGAATATTTGGCATTCCTGACACTAGAGAGCTTTCTTTGCATGCTGAATCATTAAGCCAGAACATGCTCAACCTGTCCTGTTGCTTACTTTTACCTCCTGCAATTGTGCCTGTCGTTTGTGAGCTGGCGTTTCCCAGTGCCATGGAGCCCTAGTTGGTGCAACTGTCCCATGAGGTAGTGTGGTCTGGTAGTTGAGACTAGGCCTCAGGCAGCACAAACCCCAGCTCATGCCATCAGAAGTCCTCTTTTACTGTCTATAAATGTCTCTGATGATTGGAGATATGTAGTAACAGTGTCGTACATAATAATTTAGAGAAACAAAAAAGACTTTAAAATTAAACATATGAAGCACATCCAGCTCCTCAGCTCAGTACAAGCAAATACAGTCCTTTGGATCACATGCTGGGTCCAGGGTGCAGAGAGAGGTCAGATATGCCAGCATCTGACCTTCAACCAGTTCTGTACTTATGTGGTGCTATGTGCAGAAGTAGAAGTCCAGAATGTGCAGACTTGAGCAATATAGGTAGCTGGCAGTTCACTTTGAAATCATTGCTAGCTGTCTATGTGATCTGGCTCATTAATTAAGTTAAAGACTGGGAATTATTGATTTTTTTGGCCATGGGGGAATCGAGGATTATGGGGTTCAGACAGGAAAGTGGAGACTGAAGATGAGATAATCCTGATCCTTTTGAAAGGCAGAGGAGGCTCAGGAGATTGTAGGTGGAACTGCTTCTCCAACTTCTTATGTTACTATGTTCCTATGTTGTTCTTTGCATTGCACTATGTTGTACATTGCCTCACGTTGGTGCAAAGAGATGAAAGGAAAGTGGGAAGGATGAGAGAAGGTGAAAGAAGAATGGAGCAGGAAACGAAGGGTTGAGCTAGAGGAAGGAATGGGTGTTTATCCACCCCCTTTCCCCACTGCTCTCTCTTTCCTCCCTTTCTCTCTGCATTGTTACTGCATTTCTTCTTTCTCTCCTGCATTACATTACTTCCAATTTACTATACGTTCCTCCTTCAAATTTGTAATGTTGCTCAATCGGAAATAGAAGGATGGGAAATGAGGACTGCTGCATTTATGTAATAGAATGCCCGTTGGCTCGGGTCTTGCTTTAGTTAACTGTTCTATATGATGACTCTGTGCGCTAATGGTGTTTAGCTTTGCTGCAAAGTGCTTGTTCAATTTCTATACACCTTTTGGGGGTTCAAGATGTTAATCCTTAACATTTCTATTCATCTCTAAATAAATCCTGCTAAACTCAAAAAATTACATGAATATAGAGGTGTTAATACTTATTTCTAATCAGGTAGGGATTTAAAAGAATGTTATGTTACAAGTTTTTCCATATCTGGACAAATACTCCATTAGGCATGTACCTGCTGGCAAAGGAGGTATAAATTAGTATAATTTATTAGTATTGATTAGTAAATTTATTAGTATAAATTAGTTAGTATAAATTAGCCAGACACATTACTTAGATTGAAAGTCTTCAGATTTGTTGTTCTGATTTGTCATCCTTCCATAATTCTATGATTTGTTAATAATAATAATAATAATAATGCATTACATTTATATAGCGCTTTTCAAACACTCAAAGACGCTTTACAGGGATTACTAGAACATAGAGAAGTGAATAAATAGATAAATAAGTAAACGAACAGAAAAAGGAGACAGAAGGTGAGGTGACGGTCAGTGGTTGAAGGCAGTGCTGAACAGGTGAGACTTCAGTGATGTTTTGAATGTGGTGAGTGAGGAGGAGTCTCTGACGGTTTGGGGTAGTGAGTTCCATAGGGTGGGAGCAGCGATGGAGAAAGCCCTGTCCCCCCAGGATTTGTTGTGGTGTGCAAATCCATGGAAATTGCTATGCAAATTTAAACTAATTTATTTTTCAGGTTTTATGTTTTGCTTGCCAGCATCGATCAGGGCATTGAATATAAGAGTCAGGAAGTTATATTGCAACTTTGTGAAACTTTGGTTAGGTCACATTTGGAGTAGCGTGTACAGTTCTGGTTGTCCTATTACAGGAAGGATGTGCCAGCTTTAAAATGGGGAGAGAAGAGATTTACCAGAATGCTATCTGAATTTGAGGACTATAAGGAAAGGTTGGACAGACTTTGATTATTTTCTCTGTTGTTTTAGACATTGATCGGAAAACTCATAGAAGTATATAGAATCATAAGAGGCGTTGATAGGATAAATAGTCAGAACCTTTTTCCCAGGGTGGAAATGTCAAAGGCTGGAGGGCATAGATTTAACGTAAGAGGGGCAAAGTTTAAAGGAGATGGGTGGAGAAAGTTTAGTACACAGAGAGTAGTGGGTACCTGGAATGCACTGCCAGGGGTCGTTGTGGAAGCAGATAACATGGTGGCACTTTAATTAGGCAGGGTTTGGAGGATATACATCACATGTAGGCAGAAGAGATTAGTTTAGCTTGGCATCATGTTTGGCACAAACATTGTGGGCCAAAGGGTCTGTATCTGTGCTGCACTGTACTGTGTGAGATATATCATATTTTTAATTCCCATAAGTTATTTAGAAAAGTATTGACCCAGAAGCACCTTGTTCAAATTGTATTCAAAATTGTTGTGATAGCTATTCATTTTGTTAAATATATTGCTTGACTGCAAAAATTGTTTGCAATAATTACTGAACTGCATTAGAAAATTTAATAATATGTTTATGTTTAAAGTTTAGAGTTAAATTGATACCATACCAGAAATAATATATTAAACCTTTCATGTTGACATATGGCTTGTAAATGTTTGTCAGATGTAGGCTAGAATTTTTTTTTTGTTCCTTACTACCCTATCCAGAATAAGTTTTTCTTCTTCATCTGGACTTAATAATGCCTGCAGCTGTGTTAATGTGTGCCAAATGTGAACTAGTTTCTGTCTGCTTTGAGCAGCTGGAGTTTTCTAACCTTATAAACATAGAAAAGCCACAGTTACAAGGTTCAGGATGTGTAGTATCAACAAAGCTAAGGGTCTAGGCTTGGTCTCTTAGCAACAGCTTTGTGTCAATTTTCCATGGGCAGTTCTGAGTATCATACTAAGCCATGCAATCAGAGAAGTCCCATATTTGATCTCTAATCTACACTGAAGTCAGTCCGGGCAGCATTTTGAGTACGACTTTTGGTTTTATTATTCCTTATTATTAAATAGCCCACCTGGCATGACTTAGGAGCCATGTTTTTATAATGACCAAACCTCATAACTTATTTGCCCCTTTCATTCTGCGAGTTTCAGGGTGAAAATATAGCAAAGTGTTACATTGAGATAACGTGACACTAGCAGTAAGTATCATGGGTTAAGTAGTATACAAGGTAAGCATAAAACTAAACCATTGTTTTGTTTAATCATGTTCCTACATACAATAGACTGTTAAAGAACCCCATACCAAATGATCTTAGGAGTATATAAATTTGAAGTAATTAACTAGGGTTAAAATGGAAACATGTGAAGGAAAGAACTGCAGATGCTGGTTTAAATTAAAGGTAGACACAAAATGCTGGAGTAACTCAGCGGGACAGGCAGCATCTCCGAAGAAAAGGAATGGGTGACGTTTCACGTTGAGACCCTTCTTCAGACAGAAGAAGGATCTCAACCCGAAATGTCACCCGTTCCTTCTCCCGTTAAAATGGAAACATATGTGCAATGGAAGAGATTCTGAACTGAAGAATCAATTGCGATAAAGTCCCCTGTGTGAACTGTAGACTTGACAAAAGATTTTACCAGATTTGAAAAAGTTGCTGTGGTTACATCTATGTTGTAACATTTTTCAAACAAGCACATGATGTTATGATTACATCTACTGTAACAGAATTAGAAGAAGAGAAATGTAAAGATTGGTGTACACATATGGCCTGGGAAATGTAACTTGAGCTTCGGACATAAGCTCACAGTTCTATTTGAGCTAATCTGGTAGGAGTTAAGTGAATATATGGATCTTGCACATTCCCTGTGTTCAATGTACTAATGTGCCCACAAAAGATTATATCACTATTTCTTAAATGTGCTTCAGTTGCTGCAAAATTTTGCCACCCCCACCTCTACTTTTCATTGATAAGATAAGTAGATATGGCACAATTCATCTCCCAGTTTTCTGGGACTGTGATATCTATTGCACTTCACTTCACTTTCCTCATTGACCTCAATGATCTTGTGGATCGACAATAGCTATTAGCTTCTCTTGTGTCTGGATTGACATCTGCGCATAGTGTCATCTGGTTGTCTAGAACACCAGAGAGCAGGCTTTATACAAGAGAGAAGGTATTAATTTTTAGTTTAGTTTAGTTCAGAGATACAGTGCGGAAATAGGCCCTTCACCCTACCGAATCTACACTGACCAGTGATCCCTGCATATTAACCTACCCTACACACGCTAGGGACAATTTTACATATATACCAACCCACTTAACCTGCAAACCTGTACGTATTTGGAGTTCAGCTAGTTTCCCATCACAGAAACAAATATACGCGAGGCCAAAGCAGCCATCATAGTGTCTCTATCTTGTGATATACACTCAATTCCAACAATTTGGAATGTATTTATTAATATAATGGAATGTCCATTGAGGAGGAAGTAAATCCTGTGCATAATTAGTTAACATCATCCCTGCACTAGCCATCAGAGCAGAACTGTAGAGCTGCTCCAAGAAAGGTTCAAGTACATGGTAGGTCCTACTGATGCACCTCAGATTTGTTGTGGTGTGCAAATCCATGGGAGATTCGGAGAATCATAGAAACTTAGAAAATAGGTGCAGGAGTAGGCCCTTCGGTCCTTCGAGCCAGCACCGCCAATCAATATGTTCATGGCTGATCATCCAAAATCTGGGTTTGTCCCCATATCCCTTGATTCCCTTAGCCCTAAGAGCTAAATCTAACTCTCTCTTGAGAACATCCATGTACAGAGACATAGAATGGATGAGATTAAGCACCAGCAAAACCTTATAGATAATGATGTTTAATATGAATGTGAGGAAGCAGCAAAGGAAACAGGGCCACTTCAACAGCTTGAGGAAGAGCAGTAAGGGATGAGTTAATCATAGAACAATTGTGTGACTTGCTTTTTTCCAATTATACTGCATTTACAGTTCTTGTTACATCTTTCATTTTCTCTTAATCCTACAACAAAGAACACCGAAACCATTCAGTCAACTTATCCATCAATGACATACTGACAATGTAGACTCAGAATCTGCCCTAAAACCACATTGCAGACTGCAGAGCCAAAAGTAATTAAGATGACAAATTTAATTCGCAACACAAAAATTGATTTCAGTTCATCTCTTGTTTGTGCCAATTCATGCAGTTTTCATATAAGAATTTTTTCTAAATTGAGCACTCCTAAGAATACTTCCACTGTGGCCCAAGCGAAGGTGGTGGAAGGCTGTTACCCATGCCCAGGTACCTGAGATCCTTATATTGGCAACTTTTGGATTTTTAACCATTGAACATCAAATTACAAACTCCTGTGTCTTGGCTCCTCCAAGCCTTTTAAGTCATGATACTGTACATATTCAACTAGAGTCCTTCATATGTTTAGTTTAATTTATAGACAGTGCGGAAACAGGCCCTTCAGCCCACCTGGTCCGCGCCGACTGATCCCCACACACTGTCCTGCACCAACTAGGGACAATTTCTGCATTTACCAAGCCAATTAACCTGCAAACCTGTACGTCTTTGGAGTGTGGGAGGAAACCGAAGATCTCGGAGAAAACCCATGCAGGTCACGGGGAGAACGTACAAACTCCGTACAGACAGCACCCGTAGTCAAGATTGAATCCGGGTCTCTAGCACTGTATTTGCTGTAAGGCAGCAACTCTACTGCTGCGCCACCGTGACCGCCCTAAGTTCAGCCATAATGCTGAAGTTCTACAGAAGGACTTCAAGTATCTTATCTGTGTGACAAAATCTCTTGGTCGTTAATGCAACAAAACTACCACCAAATTCACTAGAACGAAGAGTGAAGCAATGTCAGTGTCCTCTCCCAGGCCAGCATCCCCGTTATTGACGCTCCTGCATCTCTCAGTCAGCTATCACTCACATGCCCCATCCAGGCTCTCAATATTGTCACTCTATCTCAAACTCTGACAATAGAAGAGATTACTAGTTGAAAAGATTCAAGGATATGCTCAAAGCTTTCTGAAAGAAATGCAGCATCTCCTCTAATTCCTGGGAATGTCTGGCCTATGACCACTCATACATTTGGGATGGCATTGCGAATCACAACCCCATATGTTAAGAGCACACAGAGGTGTAGGTGGTTGAAGGAGCAGGACACCTCACGAACCACTCACTTGCCTGGCCTAATAGCCTTCACCTGTCCCATTTGTGGAAGAGTCTGCAGTTTCCATATTGGCCGATTCCAGAAACAAGGAAAGGAAGTAAGTCATCCTAAATCCAGAGGAACTTCCTAAGAAGTCAGATTTCCTTTTCACATCTGATGCTGCTGGCTGCCTTTTTGAGGCAGCGCCTCCTGTAGATCCCTTCGATGGTGGTGAAGTCAGCACCCATGATGGACTGGGCAATGTTCACCACTTTTTACTTTCTTCTTTGTTCCCGAACATTCGAGTTACTGAACTAGGCCGTAATGCAATCAACCAATATGCTCTCTTCCATAAACCTGTAGATGTTCAAGAGAATATTCTTCGACATACTGAATCTCCTAATCTTCTAAGGAAGTAGTGGTGTTGATGGGCTTTCTTTATGATTGCATCAATGTGCTGGTTCCAAGACAGATTTTCAGAGATATGCTGCCAGGAGCTTGAAGTTTATGACTCTCTCCTGTTGATGAAGACAGGTTTGTGGATCCTCGGCCTTCCTCATACAATTGAATGCAACCCAAAGTGCTTTTCACAAAAACACGGGTCTAAACAAAAATACAATTTAAAACAGTAAGGACATAGACAGTTAATAGCATAAAATGCACAGATTTATATAAAAATGTAAAAAAAATAAAAAAATTGAGAGTGTAAAAGGACAACAAACAAAAAAAAAACTGAGGTCAAATATAGTCCCATATACTATATGAGCACACAAGCCGCTGAAGGGTATGCTGAGATAAATACGTGAAAATGCCCTTTCAAAGCAGGTGGGAAACTCAAAACACATAAACAGCCTTGCATGTGTGTTTTGCTCAAGATTCTAGCATCTGCAGATTATATGCATCTGCCTGCTTTGCAGGCATTTCCTTCGACCATAGATTGCACTCTTGTCCTCACAGAGACCTCCTTGCCAACTTTCTTCCAACCTTGCTCCTGCGGCTGTGAACGGATTCACTCAGTAGCAATATTCCTGCAGAGCTGGAAGAGTGCTTCCTTTAAGAGCTGGCTACAGAGGTTGCTGACTGCCAGCAGCTGTGAGAACCAGCAATAGATGAAGTAAGAATGTTGTGCTGAAATCATTCCTGTCAGTTTTAGTGTGGTGTTACACAGGGAAACACAATTGTGTTGCTCTGTGAGATCTTGTTCTTGATGTGACTTTTGTAAATAGCCTTAGGATGAGGCATATTAATGTTATTAAATGGTAATAATTCATTTTCTACACCCTAATTCTTATCATTAAAAATAAATCTTCTATAAAGGTGTTTTTTGAAATGCTGTTTTGTCGTTGTTCGATTGACCTTTCTGCTCCAATGCTGACAGATTTCTGTCATTGCATTTTGACAATCTGAGCTAAACCTCCACCTTTGTCGGTGGTTCCCTGGAAGTCAAAAGACAAACTAGAAGAAAAATACATCTAGTCTGATTCACCATTGGACTCAACACCGTTGGAGCAGAAATGCACTGAGCTGAGGGCTAGATGCATTGTATGTCTGACCTCTGAGCTTTTTGCCAGAAATGCTTGGTAGATGTAACTGAACCCTATTCATTTGAATGTATTTGTGACCTTCATTGAAAAGCTCAATGGATTTATAATTTTCTGTATTTGTTGCTGTGTTTTATAAATAATTCCTAATACTTTACTAGTTACTATTTTAGTTAATTTTGTAAATAATTTTGGAGAAGGCACATCAGAAAATGCCATTAACAAGGAAATGCAAATGCTGGTTTACAAAAATAGAGAACATGGATAAATAACATTTCTGTTCAGGACCCTTTTTCAGATTTATTGAGGAGGGGATGGAGAAAGCTGGAAGAAAGAGGTGTAGGACAAAGCCTGGCGAGTTATAGGTGGGTGCAAATGAGGGGGGGGGGGGGATTGATAGGCAGCAGTTGGCCAAATTAAAAGTTGTGAGATAAGGTTAGAAGATGTGTGAATGGTGAAGCCAAATAAAGGAATATATGTGGAAGGAAGGGGTGCCATGTCCAGGTGAAGCATGGGGGAGGGGTTGGGAGGGGGATGCGGGAAAGGAGGGGAGCGAGGGTGGACGTGGTTGAGGTTAGTTACCTAAAATTGGAGAATTCAGTGTTCATCCTGTTGGGTTGTAAACTACCAACTAGAATATGAGGTGCTGTTCCTCTAGCTGGCCTCACTCTGGCATGGAGGAAGCTTAGGTCAGGAAGGTCAGTATGGGAATGGTTATGGGAATTAAAGTGGTTGGCAACCTGAAGATCCAGTAGGCCCTGACAGACCGAGTGCAAGTGTTTGGCGAAATGATGACTGAGTCTATGCACACCCATTTCTTCCTTCCACCTATATTCCTTCCTTTGGCTTCACAATTCATACTCCTTTGGCCAATCCTTTGCCTATCACCCCCCACCCATATCCACCTATCACTCTCCAGGCTTTGTCTTGTTCCTCTGCCTTTCCAGTTTTCTCCCCTCACTCCACAACAACTGAAGAAAGGTCCCGACACGAAGTGTCACCTATCCGTGTTCTCCAGAGATGCTGTCTGACATTCTGAATTACTCCAGCAATTGTTTCTTTTTTCCTCAAAAAATGGCCATCCCAGGCCTGGTCACTCCTTGCTTCATGCTTTGCCTTGCAGGATGGCACCAGCCACTAGGCCTCCAGCCCAAATAATCGCTCCCTCCGAACTACATTGAAAACATCCAAACTGGGGGTAGAGGGATATGTAGAAGATAGTCCTGCCCAGTATTTTTTCTCTCATTTGCTTGGTTTTCCACATGGAATAACTTCAACTGTAAAACGCAGAATGAAGAGTGATTAAAATGTTGAAATACATAAATGGCTTGAAACTCTGGCTTGCTTATATCAGCACAGTACTCTGCCTGTAGAATTTAATCAATTGAACACATTGAATTTATAATCAATTAATTTTAAATTATTTATTGCAGCGATTCATTTAAAAATTAGAACATTTTAAATGATGATTGTATGTTAATCTTTACATTTTTAATTGTGATTTATTATGCTAACAGATATATACATTTATGTGGATTAATTACATGTAAGTTTCAAAAAAACGAACAATTTTAAATGTTCTGTGCTGCAGCAATTAATATTTAAGAGGAAAGAAATCTGATTAATGCCACATGAAAAAGATATTTTCTTGTTTTTGGAATAAATAACTGTATTTGTTGTTTGAATTTACCAGAAACTGCGAAGCATTTGCTGGGAAAAAGCTGGTCATTTCTTTGATCTCCCTGATTTTCTGTCTTGGAAAGCCACAGGTGCAACTACAAGGTATTTGTTTACATAAAGTCTGGTATTGCTGCAATAAAGATTGTTCATTACTCCAGTGGGAATCTTCAGGGAGAAAGATGAAAACCATGCCAAAATGGTTGGGGGTGTTGCAGATGTAGTTTTGGCAACTTTCCAATTGGACCTTCTGATACTGAGCCAGAAGATGAGATCATCTTGAAGCTTGTGGACAAGCTAACCCTGGACAATGTGCCTTAATTTGACAAAGTAAAGATTGTTCAATGAAACAGTCTTTATAAATTCCCTCATGGGGTGCGGGGTGGGGGTAGATTTTGCAGGTGATGTTGTGGATTGGACACATACTATGAAAGAGCTGCTGTTCTCTTGGCTGACATTTGCAAACTCCCCCTTCCACTGCCTGGCATGACTTAGTGCGTCTGCACTCTCAGTAAAATAGTGGTTTCATGTGAAATATGAGAGGCATATGCAGTTTTCTATTTCAAGAAAATGATCTCAAGGAGTGAATGTGTTTCTGTTAATTCTTGTGCACTGAATCAGGATGAAATGATTTAATGATGGGAAGACGAGAGCAAACAGTGATTGTTTCACCATATGTAATGTTACCTTCTGTGCAAACAAAATAGTAACTGTCACAGAAAATTATTGTAAGTTAGAACATAAACAAAATAAACTATCTTTGGAAAATCAATTGGCTGCTTTTACATGCCAGCATGAAGTGACAATGGTGGTTGGTGAAAGGCATGTTTATATGATGGACTGGGCTATATCTGCAACTCTGCTACTTCTTGCAGTCTTGGGCAAAGCTGTTGCCAAATTGAGGTATAGTGCATCCTGCCTCAACTATCTTCATAGTTTAGAGATACAGTGCGGAAACAAGCCCTTGGGCCCACCAGCGATCCCCGCACACTAATTCTAACCTTCATACACTTGGGACAAGTTACATTTATATCAAGCCAATTAAACTAAAAAACTGTACGTCTTTGGAGTGTGGAGTGTGAGAGGCAACCAAAGATTTTGGAGGATCTCAGAGAAAACCCATGCAGGTGACGTATAATCTCCGTACAGACAAGCACCTGTAGTCAGGATCGAACCCGGGTCTCTGGTGCTGTAAGGGAGGAGCTCTACCACTACACCACCCTGCCGTCCAAGCACCAACTCAAGCAGCTCATTCCATACCCTCTGTGTGAAAAGGTTGCCCCACAGGCTCCTATTAAATCTTTCACCTCTGATCTTAAACCTATGTCCTCTGATGCTTGATTATCCTGCTCTGAATAAAAGACTGAGTTCACCCTATCTATTCCCCTCATGATTTTAATACAACTTTATAAGATCACCCCTTCACCTCCTGCGCTCTAAATAATAAAATCTTAGCTTGCCTAACCTGTCCCTGTAGCTCAAGCCCTCAAATCCTGGCAACATCTTCATAAATTGTCAAACAGATGCTTCTTTTCCCACTTCCTCCTGATCTCCAGTCCTGTTCTCTCCTTAGCTCCCTCCCTATCTGCTCATTGCCATTGTGAGCTGTGTACAAATGGTACAAACTTTCTCAGAACAGCGAATGAAAATTAGTTGGGGGGAATCAATGAAAATGAAATTCATGCCCCACCTGAGACTTAAATAATATGTGTTCCTGACTTGCCGTGATTGTAAGATATCAAAGACTTGCCGATTGAGTTTTGGTTGATAAATCAGAAGCAAGTGTCACACAAGTTTGTTACCTTATCCCATGTGTGAATGATGACAGGAAAATAGCAACCACGCAGGGGTAAATTGCAACAGTAAATGTTTGGCCAATTTTCACTGAATATGCATGCACACCTCATAAACCTGAAAGAATGCAATTGTTTTTATACCCAATTTCAAGTCTTGACGGGAAATGCAAGGAACTGCAGATGCTGGAATCTTGAGTAAAACACAAAGTGCTGGAGTAACAGCAGGTCAGGCTGCATCTGGACAGACAATGTTTTGGGTCGGGACCCTTTTTTCACACTGATTGTAAAGGGGGGAGAAAGCTGGAAAAGAGGTGGAGGCAGGATGACACCTGGCAAGTGATAGGTGCAAAGAGGTGAGGGGATTTGTGGAAAGAGGGCGGTACCCATTCTGCACTCATTTTTCCCACTAAATCTCTCTTTTCCCCCGCCCCAACCCAAATCATTGCCTGTAGAAATTTCCTCTAGAAATGATGCCTGATTCATTGAGTTACTTCAGTGCTCTGTGTTTTGTTCGTTTTGACTTTCGTAATTAAATAAGTTATTATTGCAAAAGGTTCCCTTCAATATTTTCTACATTTCTTTTTAATTGTGGATTTTTAGAGAAAGCCCGTGTAGCTTTCTGATGCAGCGACATGAAGTCACCAACTAAAAGTTTTGTTATTCTTGGCTGTATCGAAGTCTCTCCCAGACATCAACCGCCGCTGACATAGAAATTTATCCAAAGCATTAAAAAACTAAAATTTTGTAGTACATTTAGTGATATTGTTAGGTGACAAATATTATTCACGCCATTGGTTTGTTTCTATTGGTTACGGTTTTTGCTTACAAAAATGACTGCAATTTAATACCAATTTTATGTTTGGTTATAGATTGCAGTGAAACAATGAATTGTGTTCAGTAACTTGATGCAGCAAATAATCTTCAACAGATTTTGATGTAAAATTACCCTGCCCTTGCCCATTACTGGTGTTAGTTAGTGATGCAAAACGTAAAACCTTTATCGCCCTGCTAATTTATCTTTATCCTTTATATTGGCAGAAAGCTGAGTGAAGGTTAGCAATACTTGCCTCCTTCAACTGTGTTCTTCAAGATCCATGATGCCCTGATAATCTTTGAATCATACCTCTCAGTTTTTGAACAAATCCTTTGATTTCCTCATATCTGAGATATATTTACGTTAAAGATGGTCTACAAGTTACGCCAAGAGCTGTAGTGGTTCAAGAAGGCCATTTGCTTTCATCATCTCTGGCATCCAGCTGTAATCTTTAATGTTAGCCATACCAGAGAGAGCAACAGCCCAGCCCTGACTAATATTTTTTCTTGTTAAATTGATTGTCTGCTGAGATAGATAGGGCCCTGTGGAGTGTTGTGGAGCAGAGCGATGTAAGGGTATGGTTACATCGTTCCCTGAAACTGGCGTTGCAGGTAGATGGGACCATAAAGAAGGCCACTTTGGGACGTTATGTTACAGCCTTTCACTATTCGGCACATTTCAATGAGGTCTCTCCTCATTCTTCTAAACTCCAGCGAGTACTGGCCCAGTGCCATCAAATGCTCATATGTTAACCCACACATTCCGGGGATAATTCTTGTAAACCTCCTCTCGACCCTCTCCAGAGCCAGCACATCCTTCCTCAGATATGGTGCTCAAAATTGGCCACAATACCCCAAATGCGACCTGACCAGCGCCTTATAGCGCCTCACATTACATCCTTGTTTTGTATTCTTTGTAATGCTGGCATTGCGCTTGTCTTCTTTACTACTGATTGGACTTGCAGATTAACTTTTTGGGAATCCTGCACCAGCACACCCAACACCCAAGTCCCTTTGTACCTCCGATTTCTAGATTATCTCCCCATTTATATATATATATACATAAACATAGCACAAAAAGTAAGGAAATTTGTGTTTGGTAGATTATTTCTTTGTTGTAACAATGCTTCTTGGCAATAAATCTTATACCGTTGGAAAGCCTGTTTATTTCCCTTTTAAATGGTGCCACATTTGTAAGGAACATGCATTTGTGGGATGAGCAGCAGAGCTGAGTATATGGGTTGCGCCCATGAAAAAATTGCCAAATCTTCTCTGCCAATGCCAAACAGCTTATTCTGCTGTTGCTATTGACTCTTGTTTTGAGCTTCTGGTACCACCAGGTGCTGACAATCAGGTGCCTGATTGGCACCTGATTGGCAGCATCTGTGAGCATGGGCCCTGCTACAGTAGTCAGTAGGTGTCTGCTCCAAGAATCGGAATGCCACGTTTGACTGATCTGGATAGGGCCCGTGCGATAGGGCAACTTCAAGCTGGTGTTCCGCAAAACCAAGTTGCGGCATTATTTGGAGTGAGCCCTAGTACCATCTCCAAAGTGAAGGCCAAGTTCCATATAACGGGGGATGTCAGAGACAGGCCGTGAAGTGGGCATCCCAAGAAGACGACACCCGAAGAAGACCGTTTCCTCACCCTGTCAGCACTTAGGAACCCTAGGCTGTCTTCTACAGATTTGCAGTCAAGGTTTGCAGGACGATATGGCCGACGGCTCTCTGCCCAGACAATTCGGAACAGACTGCACGCAGCCGATCTCCGGTCTCATAGGGCTGCCAGGAGGCCTGCCATGACTGCCCTTCACCGTCAGGCCCGTTTGCGCTGGTGTCGGCAACACGTGCACTGGAACCTGAACATGTGGAGGAACGTTATGTTCAGCGATGAGTCCAGATTCTGCCTACGGCAGTTGGATCATAGGGTCAAAGTGTGGAGAAGATGCGGAGAACGCTATGCTGATTGCTGCACCGATAGAGTAACATCTTTTGGTGGAGGCAGTGTGATGGTGTGGGGCGGCATCTCCCTCACTGGAAAAACGAGGCTTGTCATCATTGGAGGCAATCTCAATGCAGAGAGATATCGGGATGAGATTCTGCAACCAGTGGCAATCCCATATCTCCACAGTCTGGGACCGAACTCTATCCTCCAAGATGACAATGCTCGCCCCCACAGAGCAGGGTTTCTCAGAGACTACCTCCAGAATTTGGGAGTGGAGAGGATGGAATGGCCTGCCAGCAGTCCTGACCTCAACCCCATTGAACACTTGTGGGATCAGCTTGGGCGTGCTGTTCATGCCAGAGTGACCAACACAACCACGTTGGCTCACTTGCGACAAATGCTGGTTGAAGAATGGGATGCCATCCCACAACAGTGTGTGACCAGGCTGGTGACCAGCATGAGGAGGAGGTGAAAGGCTGTTGTGGCTGTGTATGGTTCTTCCTCACGCTACTGAGGCTCCTGTTTATTAAATGAATAAATTGTTAAATTGCCAATATGTCTTGTTTCTTCAGACTTCAATCATCCAATCCACCAAACAACACCAAACAAGAGTCAATGGCAGAATAAGCTGTTTGGCATTGGCAGAGAAGATTTGGCAGATTTTTCATGGGCGCAACCCACATACTCAGCTCTGCTGCTTATCCCACAAATGCATGTTCCTTACAAATGTGGCACCATTTAAAAGGGAAATAAACAGGCTTTCCAACGGTATAAGATTTATTGCCAAGAAGCATTGTTACAACAAAGAAATAATCTACCAAACACAAATTTCCTTACTTTTTGTGCTATGTTTATATATATGATTTCCATTGTTTGGAAATCATAGCACAAATCCCTTCAAAACTCCGCAGGCCACAGTCCCCAGTCAGAATTTATACTCCATTTCTATGGGATTTTTCCTGAATGCCAGATGGATTGAAATAGCATAAAGAGTATTTTGGCTAAGTTGTCATCACTTGCTTTGATTCACTTGCAATAGTATCAGCATCATGTCAATTCAGATTCTTATGTAATACCATTTCATAGAATTATAGAGCATAGACTGTTGCCACTTTGAAAAGGGTATCCAAATTATCCAAATCTTCCCATAGCCTTATGTTTGAGAGCTTTAAAGGTACCATGAGTATCTCTACTGTATCTATGCCAATTTATTTTCATTGTCCACATTGCACTTTTTTTATCTGGGAATGACAGCTTAGGGTTAATATTACAAAATCCACAAAAAGATGCACAGTCAGGCATGTGATCCCTGTGGATTTGTAGCAAATCCCATTATTTTTATTGAATAAGTTAGACTGGAGTATGGATTTGGGTTTGCTCCAGAATTTGTCTGTAGATCCACAATTCTGGATTTATATTTAATAGAATCAGTGGAGTTGACATCGGTGGTGTCACGGGGCAGCGCCTGTGGATTGCCCACCAGAGAGGCAGAACCAGCATAAACTGGGTTTTGGATCTGTTTAATAGCAATCCACAAACTTTTGGTTGGGAGCAGGCAAGTTCTTGTCCTGTTAGACATTTTATCAATTACCTTTGTAGATCCATATCCACGGGAAGCAGTGTTGTGGTTGGCAATTCATATATAGTGTCCTTAAAAAAATAGCTCCACTGAATTTGTCAGGAGTGAGAATACAGCTGTAAGAGACGAACCTTCTTCTCTTGGCTCTATTGAAAACAATGTAAGCATATTGTGCTACTTCACCATAAAGTTTGGATCCTTTCAAAATTCACTTTAGCAGCTGAATTTTCCAATTAATAGCGAAGCGATGGGAAGCTGTCAAGTTTCATTTTAAAGTTTAACCAAAGGAAATTTGGCCATTTGAAGTTACCTAACATTCAGAGTTAGGAGTGAAATTAAGAAAGATGATGCAATAAGGACCATGATTTTCGTCTGTTGGTAATTTTGCCAAAAGTACATTCAAAAGGAAGAAAGACATAGAGCCGCAATGGACGTTTTTCTATGTTCACACTACTGCTGTAAGTTCAGTTTCCATCCTTAAATACGTTCATGGAAATTAACAAGAACCTGTTAACTGGTTAAAACCTGCTGAGGTTTTATTAAAAATTGGTAAAAAAACAAACTTGCAGAATTAGGTTAGGAGGTGTATATATACAAGATGTGAGATCTGATTTGCTGCATAGAACTGATTTTAGCTTAATTTTTTTAAATTCTCGGTGTCGTTGCAGTTTTCCAATGGTGATAAAATGTTTGTATAGTAAGACAATTCTCTGTTGACTAGCCAATTAAGTTGTTCTACACATGTAACAGATGAAAGAAGCATCGTGCAAAACAAATAGGAAAAATTCAGTATCACAAGAAGATTGACAGCCACTCCTACTGTGGCCATTTTGTGTTGGTGCCCAAACTCTAAATTCTATCCATGGTCCATAAAATCAGCTTGCACTTTAGAAACTATCTCATTACTTTTTTATCTAAAATAATATTTGTTTTCTCTATGTGCACAAAGTCAGAGAAAAAGATTTTAAGCCCTGTAATAGGATAGATTTTGGAAGCTAGCAATAGGTGATATTCTGAGAAGTTGGCAGTATGTCAAATACTCAACACAAACTTGACGACATCTGTATTTAAACCAAACGCTTCAGACTGCTATTGGAAAATGTCCTTAGGGGAAGTATGGTGTCAATTTAAATATGTTAATCTCTTATAAAAAACAACACTGATAACATTTTGGAATCTGGCAATGAATATTGTAGCCCTGCAGATACATTCTTAAGTGTCTTTATAAAAGCTCTTCTAATCAGGAATTATATTGTTTCTTTCTTCAGGAAAGTTTGGAAAACCTTTTGTAGGGCCTGTACTAATATAATGAATATTGCAGTTAACACCTATTGTTTTGAAGCTACTCACTTGGTCACAGTATTCAGCAGCTACCCAGGCCTTGATCACAATGGGTGCTATTCATGCAATGATATTAAGGAACCAAGCAAATGACTATAACCATCAACACAAGAGCTTTTTGAACACTTGCAGGCTTTTTATCACCTACAGTGCCATCCATAATGTTTGGGACAAAGACCCATCATTTATTTATTTGCCTCTGTACTCCACAATTTGAGATTTGTAATAGAAAAAAATCACATGTGGTTTAAGTGCACATTGTCAGATTTTAATAAAGGCCATTTTTATACATTTTGGTTTCACAGATCACAGCTGTGTTTATACATAGTCCCCCCATTTAGGGCACCATAATGTTTGGGACACAGGGCTTCACAGGTGTTTGTAATTGCTCAGATGTGTTTAATTGCCTCCTTAATGCAGGTATAAGAGCTCTCAGCACCCAATCTTTCCTCCAGTCTTTCCCTCACCTTTGGAAACTTTTATTGCTGTTTATCAATATGAGGACCAAAGTTGTGCCAATGAAAGTCAAAGAAGCCATTATGTGACTGAGAAACAAGAATAAAACTGTTAGAGACATCAGTCAAACCTTAGGCTTACCAAAATCAATTGTTTGAAACATCATTAAGAAGAAAGGGAGCACTGGTGAGATTACTAATGGCAAAAGGACTGGTAGACCAAGGAAGACCTCTGAGCAGAGGGACCTTGACCAAGTGACAATAATCATAATCATAATAGTACTTTATTAGCCAAATATGTTTTGCAACATACAGCTAAATAAGATGGTGATGAAGCCAAATGGCATGTTTTTCTTTGTCGTTCAGGACACAGGATTTAAAGGTGTAATTACGTTGAGACGCAATTTTGCATCTTACAAAACACAGTTAGGATGCGCTTGGTGTATTGTGTGCAGTCCTTCTAGTCGCCACACCATAAGAAGGAAAGTGATTGTGCTGGAAGGAGTGCAGAGGTGGTTTACACTATGTTGCCTGGATTGGAGGACTTGGATATGGGGAGAGATTTGATAAGCTTAGTTTGTTTTTCTGGAACGAAGGAGGCTGAGGGGTGACCTGATAAAGCTATTTATAATTATAAGCGGCATTGATAGTGTAGATAGTCAGAATCTTTTTTTTCATGGTAGGGGTATAAGAAACAAGAGAGCATCAGTTTAAGATAAGAGGTATTGAAAGATATTAGAGAGGAAAAACATTTATACAGAACCGTCTGAAGAAGGGTCTCGACCCGAAACGTCACCAATTCCTTCTCTCCCGAGATGCTGCCTGACCTGCTGAGTTACTCCAGCATTTTGTGAATAAAACATTTATACAGAGTCAATGATGTCGAAATCACTGCCAGAGATGGTGAACTCAGATATAATCATCATGGTTAAGAGTCCTTTGGGCAGATGGAAAAATGCAGAAAAATGGGATAGGTGTGGATAGACAATAAAATTGGTTTATTGGAGTGGTTGGTTGAAGGGTTGTTTTTGGATTGTACAACTCAGTATTCTATAACTCTAATATCCTAGCTGAATGACTGCACTTCAAAAGTAATCACACCCCTATACAGTTTTTTAAAAAACGGGCATCTATCCAACAAAGAGGAGTATACTTGAAATAAATCCACGGTGTGACTTGGAAAGACACTTGCAATTATGGTGTTCTGATTGGATTACTGCCTTTGCCCTTAGTAGTAGAATCTCCAGACCTGGAAGATGTTGGATGAGTTTAGGCAAATAACAGGAATGCATTTTGTGGTGGGTTCATTCTGTAGCCGTGATGCATTAGTAGTGGAGAGGATGAATGTTTAGCGTAGTGAATGGGATATCAATCATGCAGCTTGTTAGTCTTGCATGCTTTTGAGACTCCAATTGTTAACATAGCTGTATTCCATCCATTCTCAAGCATCCCATCGGACTTGTGCCTTGCAGATTGTAGAAAGCTTTGGATTGTCAGGCGATGCGTCTCTTGCCAAATTATATCTATCCATATTACTGCTGTTTTATCATAGTATTTGAATAGCTCATCCCTTAGAGTTTCTGGTCAGTGGTGTCTCCCCAGGAGGTTGGTGGTGTCTTGGTGATGTTAATACTGTTCACTCTCTTGTTGAATATGATAACTGCTTAACACTTGTTATTTTTGCAAATATTACGTGCCGCTTATTTAGCCATGAGTGAATGTTGCCCAGGTTTTTTTGCTTTCGGACAGATGGCTCCAATTTCTGAGAATTTGTGAATGGAATCAAACATTATGCAATCAGCAGCAAACAGCCCCATTTCTCACCTTGTGATAGAACGGAAATCATTGATGAAGAGTTGAAGATGGTTGGACCTAAAACTTCTACATTGTCCTCCTACCATTGGAATAATTGAACATGAATTCATCTCTCTTCCTTTTTGCCAGATAAGTCTCCAACCACTGCAGGGCTTTTCTCCTTGTTTTCTGCTGACTTCAGGTTACCATTGATGCCACAATTTATAAATGCTGCTTGATGTCAAGGTTCATCACTCTCACCTCAACTCTAGCAGTCAATTGTTTGGTTCATGCCTGGAGTCTATTGGTCCTGACAAAACTCAAACTGAACATCCGTGAACAGTTGTTGTAGTAATGGCTCTGTTGAGGACACCATCCATCACTGGGCAGATGATTGAGTGGAGACTGGGTGGTAATCAGCTGGAATGAATTTGCCCTACCTTTTGTGATAAGATAAACCTGGGCAATACACCAAATTATCTATCATGTTGTAACCGTACTTGAAAGATTTGACTAAAGCCCAGGTAGTTCTGATGTGCAAATCTTCAGATCTACACGTGGGGTGTTTTCTGGTTTCTTGCCTTTGTTGTTCTCAGCCATTTCCTGATATCACGTGGAATGAAATGAAATTGCTAAAGAGTGCATTTTGTGCTGGTGAGGACCTCAGGAAGAAATTAAGATGGATCATCTACTTGGCACGTAAGGCTGAACATGGTTGGAAATGCTTCAAACTTGGCTTTTGTTTTGATGACCTGGGCTCTGCTATTGTGAGGATTGGGATGTTCCTGTCTCCTATTAGCTGATAATTGCCCATTATACTTTATGACTGGGCTGCAGTGATTTAATCTGATTAATTGGATGTAGGATTGCTTTACTTCATTCCAAGTATGTCTGTTGTCATCCTATTCATCTTCCCTGAATCAGGGTTGACCTTCTGCCTTGATTATATCGATAGAATCAGGGTTATGTTGGGCCACTATGGATCGTGGTGGAATGCATTCCAGTTGCTGCTGATAGTCGCAGCGCCAGCTTTGTACTATTCTGAATGAATCCCACTTAATATGTTGGTGGTGCCATACAACATGAAGGAGGCTGTCTTTGTCTTGAGGACTGGATTTTACCTCCACACAAAATATATGATTTTCATTCCGACCAATACTGCCACAGTCAGATACATGCACAGCTGGTAGATTGGCAAGGATGAGGTCAATTAAGTTTGAAAATTTAGCTTACATTGTGCAAAACATATGAAAATGTTTATAGACACACATCTGCAGTAATTTAAAAAGACCATAATTATTGATATTGTATGCAAGTTTACATTACATCAGGCATGAGCTATTTGTTTTGCTTGTTGCATCAAGATATGTTAATTTACAGTATTCACACCTTCGTTGAAATGTAAATCATATTAACATTCCTTCCTGTCGCCCACCACAATATACTTAAAATAATATAATATTTATGAAAATTCATAGTGCAATTGCATGCAATTAATTTTCAATCACAAAATACTTGTGAATAATGAAGTAACTCAAAAATTGGCACCGTTTTGTTCCTGAAATACGTTTAGACACGGTATTGATAATGATTACAGATGTTCTAAAATATAGTGCAGAAGAGATATTGTTACTTTGTGTCTTATTGAATCAAAATTCATCCCTCATTCCCAGTCCCTCCCTTCTGTTTTCATTTTCACTCTTTGTTGTTGCAAGTACCAGCAAAGAAAATACCATTTTTTCACCAATTCACAAATGAGTTTTAAATAGCACTTTCCAAATGTTACCTTCACAAATAGGAATAAAGGTGCAAAACCCTTTTACTTTTTTAAAAATATAGAATGAATTAACAAACACAAAAGTTATGCATCGAAATTAAGTACTTTTCCCTCTGTATCAAAGAAATAATTTGTGACAATGTACACCATCCAGTTGGGAATAACTGAGTCATTACTGGATGGACTATGTTGCATTTACCATAAGACTCTGATGACCAACTTTTCGATTGTTCAGTTCACTGAGTGCTACTCTAGCACCTAGGTATCCCATGCTTCCTTCAACACACTGGGGCCCCAATTTCCATGATCCCCTTAACACATTGTTGACCCAGTTCCCACATTCCCTTTAAATTTACCAAGGCCCTGTTGTCCGTGTTGCTTTAACATCCATCTGGTTTTGTTTCGGTACTCCTAAATTTACTGGGTTCATTGTAAAATGTATCAATTAACTACGTATTATCTAAAAAGCAATCAATTAAAAATAGTCAGAAAGAGTTGCCAGTCTAGCACCACCAGTGTCCCGAGTCTGCTGCTTTAGGGGAGTTTAACTGTATTAAGAAGTTAGTATCATTATATGTAAAGTTTTCTTTTTATCATGAACCATTCTGTGATTTATAGGATTATTTTATTTATTCAAATTAATGCAGATTAAAAAGGTGAAATGCCAGCTTTTGTACTGTGCAAAAAATCATCGACTTAGTGTTTTAATTATAACTTAATATTTTTGTGATATACTAAATCATCATCTAGGCAGAGAAAATTAATTGGTTGTTCTAGCATTTCTGGTTCCATTAATTTGAAAATGAATGTACAAAGGCTGTAATTACATGTGAGTTTTTGTTTAATGATTTAAATTTATATTTGTTGTGGTCACAATGAAATGCAAGCACACTAGTTCCTCTGTATACAGTTAAATATTTTTCTCCCTAATCCCACAGTTCATAGGGACATTCTTTTCCATTCCTCGCTCTCAGTTCTTATTGGAAATCTTCCTTTTAAATTGAAGCTTCATACTTACCACCCATGCAGGCAGACACTTTTCTGTTCCCCTCATTTCACGTTGGTTTGTTTCTTCTTCCCCCAGTTTACGTTGGCACTTGTTCTTTCCACTTCAGTTCATGTTAGCATTCCTCTCCCCTTTACATTTGACTTAAGTTGAAATACATGCACACTTTTCCTCCAGTTCAAATTTACACTATTGTGTCTTCCTTCAATTCAAAGTCACATTTTTCAAACACAGTTCGTCTACTTTTACTTTTCTTCTTCCCTTTTCCGTTAATGTGAGTTTTCTTCCTTTTCCGCAGGCCCCTTCCAGTTAACACCAGCACTTTCCTTTATTCCTGATTTATGTTGGCATGCCTTCCTCATCTTTCAGCTTATTCTCATCACCTCTAGTTCCTTCTCTCACATCATTCAACTTCTTGGAACAGCAATAGATGGAAAACCTGGGGTGTGCCATTTGCAGAGGAGCCAGAAGCAACTAGCAGTGGTGAGAGGAGCAAACACCACTATTTTTTTATCCACACGTTGGATAATTGGAGTCAGATCTGAAAATGCTGCTCATCTTCATGAATCAAAGTCAGAAGTTCTAAGCTTGCACGAAACAAGAAAGTTATCTGATTCTTTTCCCCTCTCCTATCCTAGCTTAAAAGCCATGATAGTTGGAAATATCTACTTTATTCAAAAATGAGGAAAATAAAGATGGTCAATTAAAATGCGCCTGAAGATTTCTATTAAAATGTAGGGCACTGAGTATGCCTGGATCAAAATGAATTAAACTACTATGATAATTTAATATCTATAATGGAGCCACTAATATTACAGAAATTATTTCCAAAGCCATAGCTCAGGTCTGATGTAAAATGAAAGGTGTATGAGGGATGTCAGATCCACATGAAAAAATATTTAATCAAAAGGGTAAAGACCTGTAGATGCTGTTTAATAGAAATGAAAACAGAGCGTGCTAGAAAAACTCAGCAGGACAGCGCACATCGGTGAAGAGTAAAAAATCAGTGATAATGTTTCAGATTGTTGATGTTTCATCAAAAGTGTACAATGTGAAAAAGATAAAATAAACATGATTTCATTTGCAGTAAAGGGGGAAAGGTGGAGAGAGAAAAAAACCATTTCATTTATTCTCCAATCACAGCATTCATTTATTTGCAATTTCAAACTTAATTGATTTATACAATTTTCCAGTTCTGATTAAAAATTATCAATATAAAGTGTTAATTCTGCTTTCTCTCCATGGATATTGCCTGACCTGCTGAGTATTTCCAACATTTACTCTTATTGTATCAGATTCACAGCATCTGCAAGGTTCTGCTTTTCAATTAAAGACAGAGGATGCTAGAAATACAACTAATTAATTATCTGTGGAGAGGGCCCCATAGCAGAAGCGTCCACGTCGCGGGGCTGGAAACTGTAAGTGTCCTGAGCTAATTCTGCTACCACCATCATCTATTGTACAAGTGATGGCTCCCACTGATTGTCGCCGGAAGCTTGCGCCCTTTTCAGGACGGACGATGACAGTGATGTCGACATTTGAAACATGGATGATGGACATGAAAGAAGAAGAAGAAGATCTGTAGAGAGAGGAAAATGTAGTTACCTGGGGTTATTTCTGAAATTGTTGAATTAAGCTCCTAGGACTGTAATGTGTCAAGTTGAAACTTGGGCTTTGTTGTTTGAGAGGCTGAAGACAAACAGGTCAGACCAGGAGTGGGATGGTAAATTGAAATGACAGACAACTGGAAGCTCGGGGTCATCATTGTGCAATAATTGGTGTCATTCTGTAAAGCAGTTATCCAGTTCCTGTACGTTTTCTCTTGGCTGATCTCATGTGAATGGATCTGCAAATGTCACCCCAAAAATTATAAAGGAAACTTCAAAATTAATTCTATATTCTGCAAAATTAACCTCCATCTCTACCGTAGCCACTGTGACAGGCTATGTAAATCCTAGCGGCCTTTTTTGATCTCAAGGTGAATTTTCATTTCCATCCCTTGCCCAATACAACGGTCTTTGAAATGTCATTACTTCCATCCATGCTGCTGAAACTCTCATTCAGTCCTGTTTCACCTTCATACTTAAATATTCCAAAGCACTCCTAGCCTTCCTCCCATCTTCCACTCTCAATCAATCTTTGCTTATTCATCGCTCTTGCTGCCTTTAACCACTGACCTATTTATTTAAATTTCCCTGTCCTTACCTAAATTAGTTCAGTTTACAATATGTTTCCTTTATGGCCTTTTCCATTTAAAAAAATCAATGACATCCTGCAGTGCTAGAATCTTAATCTTTTGGTTGCTCTGATATGTCCGTTACATGAGCTGTGTAAAATGAGGGTCGCCTGTAGGTGAAATGGTCTATATAAATGTAAGTTATTGATGAAGCACAACAATTACATTTGTGACTACCTTCAATCTTTTCTATCTAATCTGTTAACATAGAAATTAACTTGTTAGCTAAAATTTTACTGATGGTAAAATTACCATGGCAATTAAGTTTTCTGTCAGATATCTTACACATCTCATACATTCTCAGATGGCCTCGATATATCGGTTTATGTAAGCTACAGTAATTGAAATGCAAGTTTTCAAAAGTGGCAGGCAAGAAATACATTGACAATTTCATTATGTGATATATTGACTCCCAGAAAAACAGAAAAGATCAAAAAACTGTGAGAAAAGATGCATTTTGGGAAGTCAAATTCTGATCGGACACATAGAATAATTAGCATTGGGAGCAGCCTTTAAGGAGCGTTTATATACAATTAATTATTGGGGTGTAAGTCCACAGCTCTTTGAAAGTGACATAGGTAAAGAAGAAAGGAATACATTTGTTATATTTACCTTCTTAGGCTGAAGCCTTGAGTATAAGAATTGAAATGTCACATTTCATCTGTGCAAAATGTTGGTTAGACTGCACTTGGAGTATTGTGTACAGTTCTGAATGCAATCTCCAGGATAGTTGGGTAGCAATAGAGAGCGTGCAGAAGAAATTCATCTGGATGTTCCCTGGAATGGAGGGCTGTAGTTATAAAGAGAGATTGAAATGATAGGCACTGACAAATAACTTCACAGAGGCTTATAAAATTATGAGGGACATAGATAGGCTAAATAATCAGACCCCCCCCCCCCCCCCCTCCCCCCGGGCTGCTGAGTCTAGAACTAGAGGGCACAGATTTAAGGTAAGAATGGAGAAATCCAAATGAGGCCTGAGAGTATTTTTTTTTACACAGAAGAAACAAGCGACCAAAGACACGGATACAGTTACAACATTTAAAAGACATTTGGACATGGACTTAGATAAGAAAGACATAGTGGTACGGGCCCAAGGCAGGTAAATGGGACTAGAGGAGATGGGATCATGATCGGCATGAACAAGGTGGGCTGAAAGCTGAAAGGGTATGTTACTTCGCTGGCTCAAGGTTTGTATGAGATGGAGTTTGTTCAGTGTATTCAGGAAAAGGTTCTCAATCAAAATATAGACAGATGACCCCACTAGAAAAGGGGCAAAACTCAACCTCCTCTTGGGAAATGTGATAGGGCAGGTAACTGAAGTGTTAAAGGTGAGAACTTTGATTCCAGTTCAAAACAGTAATGGAAAATGAAAGGATTGCCGAAGGATGTCCTAAATTATGTCAATTTTATTGGTATAAGACAGGGACTTTCAAAGGTTGACTCGGGGAGGCTGATTGCAGGTAAAGGGACACTTGGCAAGTGGAAGGCTTTTAACAGCGAGCGTTCAGGACCAGTAATTTTCTGTGAAAGTGAGGAGTAAGGCTGGCGGGAATAGGAAACCCAGGATGTCGAGATATTGAGGCTCTAGTCAAGAAAAAGGAGGCATATGTCAAAAATAGAAAGCTGGGATCGTGAATCCCTTAAGCAGTACACTTAAGAGGGAAATCACATGGGCAAAAAGGGCACATGAGATATCTGGCAGATAAGGTTAGGGCGAAACCAAAGAGATTCTACAAGTATATTAAAGGCAGAAGAGTAATTCGGAAGAGATAATCGGACCTTGAAGATCAACAAAGTTTTCTATTTTTGGAGCCACAGGAGAGGCATTTGAGAAATATTTTTGCCTGTGTTTACTCTGATCGAAGACCTGGAAGCTAAGGAACTCAAAAGTAAATGATGTCTTGATGTGTTTTAAGACCTCCAGCCCCTCCTCGTTACACTACAAATGAGGAGGTGCTGGAGGTCTTAAAAACACATAAAGGCTAATAAATCCTTGGAACGTGCTCAATTTGGTCAGTATGGTCAATATGGACTCCAGGGAGGCCTTTGACCAGGTATCGTCTGGTAAGCAAGACCAGAAGGTTGGTTCACATGAGTTCCAAGGCAATTAAGGTAATTGGATACGTGTCTGAAGAAAGGTCCCGACCCAAAACGTCACTTATCCATTTTCACCAGAGATGCTGCCTGACCCATTGTTATTCCAGCATTTTGTGACTATCTATTGGATACAAGCTTGAGTTGAAGATAGGAAACAAAGGGTGAAGGTAGTGGGTTGCTTTTTACAAGTGTTGTGCCACAACGATCAGTGCTGGGTCCTCTGATGTTCACTATTTATATTTATGATTTGGATTAGAATGTAAGTGGCATGGTTAGTCATTTGAAGATGACTCTAAAATTGGTGGTAGAGTGGACAGTGAAGAAGGCTTCCTAAGTTGATCTTGATCAAATAGTAAGACATTATTAGTGAGTATTTATGCTTATTGAACCATGTTATGTAGGCTTAATGGGGTGTACAGGGAGTAATTCTGGATTCTATATTCCGAATGATCCACTCAGTACTGTAAATAGCAGAGAGAACATGGGTGAAATAGAGAACTATAGAGAACTATAGAGAACTATATTGTTGGTACATTTTCTTCATCTGCAAATATTATATTTTTTCCCATTATTATCATAAAGCATTCTAGAATATAATCGCACAAGATAACAAGGAATTTATTTATTTATTTTTAACAGTAATAAAATATATTTGCATAGGGTACGGTAATAGCAATGGCAGAGGTTTTCCTTCAGTTTCCAAACTGTCATAGTTTATTTCCTGAACATAAAGTTATGCGCCGTGGAAAAGGCTATCTCAGTGGATGAAAGGTGTGACTTCTGAGTCTTGCTCGATAATTTAGAGCTCCATTCATAGGGAAAGTGAGTCAGAGTGTCAGATTTTGATGGTGTAGTCCTGCAGCTGAACCACATTTCCGCAGGAATATTTTTTTTGATGAAAAGACGGAGTGTCAAATTTGTCTTGGTAGTGTTGATGTTCCTTTTTAAAAAAACATTACGTTGCCTTTTCTGCTCACTTACACCTTGGTGTAATTCTACTTATATAACTTGTGTCGGAAAATTATATTAAGGGTACAGAAATATATTTGGAAACTGTCTTATAACCTACAGGAAAAATATAACTATATAAGATGATAGTAAAATCAGAGAGCAGTAGTAATTGCAGCTAATGCTGAAAAGGCAATTCAGGTCAAAAATGGAATTAAACAAATTAAATTTGAAATATGCCATATTGAGTAAAATATGTGCAACAAGTATCCATTGAGCATTGAATTAGCACTGGGAGAATATAAATATAACTTGGAGGCTACACTAGACTGTTTTTTCATTGTCTAGACACTCGTGTAGTAATTAAAACGAACAAAATGAGGGAACACAGAGTTTAAACGGTTGAAACAAGCTTTCTTTAATGTACTAGTTAAATTAGGACTATGTACATTTTTTTTCCAAGCTCAAAAGCAAATGTATATTCTAGAGGGATTCAAAGAAGGTTGAACTCAAGTGTCTGGAAGATAGGCTCCAAAAAACGGAATAGATAAGCTTGTTACATAGGCCAGAAAAGCATCACTAATGCTAATAAAATATTAATAATACATGTCATGTGAATCTAGCAAGAGGTTTCAACAGTAATAAGATGAAAAGATTAATTTAGCACAAAATGAATTTAAAATAAATTTTTGTACTCCAAAATTTGAAATAGTTTGGGAGAATTGACGATAAAATGATAAAAGCATTGCATTAGCAGATTACAATATTGAAGAAAATGCTTAGCTGTGTGACTGAAGGGACAAGCTGCACAGTGGAATAACCACTTATCATCTTATCATGTTGTGTTTAGATATGTTTAGTCTTAAAACATGAGTTACCAATCTGAAACCTCATAAATGTTCAGATATATATTTAATTTTGATCATTTTTTTAAAATTAAAAAGTACATGTTACATGTTCAGAATTGCCGAATAAACTTTATACAAAAATAATTATATACAATTGGAGAAAACATAGGAAACACATACAATGTGCCACCCATTAACAACTGAGATAAATGACCAATTGCTTTATTTAAATTGTCCATGACATTGGATGAGATTTTGATCCTAATTTTTTATCAACATACAATATCCTCCCAGGAGGTGGCTTTTGTCAGGATTCACAAAGATCCTGGAATAAAAAAAGAGAAAAAATAAAGTGTTTCAGACACATTAATATTAGGTGTGCTGTGCCCTTCTAAAACCCAATGGAAAGCAAAATCAGTTCTTTACATCTTAACATTAAATTTCATGTTGATTCTTTCAATTTTCTTTGCATTAGCATGTAAGACTAACACCAGACTACATACGGTCTCATTTGAAACTTTTAAACTTTCCATTTATGTTCAGCATAAGGATGAGCTGTGTATCTCTTTGCATTTAACACACATAACCAGGGTAACTCCATCTTTTCCTTGTCATCATTTTTACCTTAGGATTTGCATTTGTCTTGGATGCGTGTCTTGGTTTGAGACTATTCATAAAATTCTGACGATTCTCTGCAGGTACCTTCTTCGCAAGATCACTACATACTAAGCTATTATTATAAGCATTCAAGACAATGTGACAAGACATGGAGGATGTTGCTCTTGAGTTCCTTTGCCTTTTTCCCCAGTTCCCAGACATTCGGGTGTTCTTCAGCATAGGAAAGTATGTTTCAATTTATTTTTAAATAACTTTATTCAGTTGGAATACTAGATTCAATTTCTTTTCTCATTACGCACATTAAAAAAGCATTCAAATTTATATAGAGGGTATTGATTTATATTTATCTGTGATTTAAAGATAAACAATTCTGGTTGGATATGTGGGGAATGGAAGGATATGGATCACATGCATGGACATTGTGAGCTGAAAGACATGTATCTGCGTTGTACGGTTCTAGTTGGGCTTGTAAGAATTTATATATGATAGAGATTGTCAGTGGATATTAACATTGGGTGTCAGAGAATGGAACTTCACTAATTAGCTGGAATCCATATAATGATTTAAAATAAATTGTTTTAAACTCCTGCCCGACATTAATAAAAATCTGTTTCCAGTTTCTGTTTTACCTTTGGTTTTACTAAAAAAGCATGTGCCAATTCATAGACTGGACCTTTGGGAACATTACACTGCACCACTGGCAGTACATGACAGCAGCCTGGCTGACCTCAGATTTTCCATAGAAAGAAGCAAGAGCAAATATATCAGAGTAAAAATATATGATTTAAAAAACAAATATCAGGTGCTGCATTTGTATTTGACTGCTTATTGCTCAAGGAGAAGGAAATTAGTTTCTTTTGCAATGAGTTGATAACATTCAGCTGCACTATATGCAAGCAGTAAGAGTTCAGAAGTATGGGTTTGTGGGTGGACGACAGTAGGGGTTTATCATCATTGATATTGACAACACTGCTGCTCAGTAGGTAGCAGTATGACTCTAGGTATTGGTCTGAGACAGCCACCTTCTTTCCCCCTTCAAGTCTTTCTGATAAGTCCTTGCCTTCTAGCCCTATCTAATTGTCCAGCTCATTTTGAAGACTCAGTGAAACCTAAACCTTTTTAGTGAAAAGAGGCAAACCTGAGCTCAATTTTCATCTAAACTCTGCCAATAACTTTTACTTAGTGTCTTCTGCCTCATGAAATAAAGTGACCTTTGCTCCAAATGAGCCAACAACAGACCTGTAAGTGAAAGATGATTACTTTAAACAGCACAGATCCAGTTCGCATGACTTGTGTTCAGCCTTGCTTTCCTGTGCATGGCCCACATGCATTGTTAACTGCACATCTATGATTCGTTTTAACTTGGGAATCTCCAACTGGCCATTGGACTGAGGTTGTTGTTCATATTTACAGACTCTTGTGGTCCATGTGATTGTCGGTCACATCTACAGAAGTTCATGAACTAAATTCACATTACGTGCAGTTAGCCTTGTTAACTTGCTGATCATGCTTTCTGAATGATTTCAATTATAAAATCAGTTACATTGTGCTTAAGAACTGTTTCTTCCCTACTGTTATTGGACTCTTGTATCTTCCAATCTGGCCTTTGTATTTTTGTTTTATCTGCACTTTCTCTGTAGCTATAACACTACATTCTGCACTCTGTTAGTTGTCTCTTTTGCATTAGCTGAAGTGCTTGTGTTTGGTGTAATTTGTCTGGATAGCATACAAACAAAGTTTTTCACTGTATCTCGGTACATGTAACAATGATAAACTGATATCACAAAAAAGTATACAATTAAAATCCTAACCCAAAGATTTTTAATCAATGTCCAATATTTCATTTGTGAACAACATGATTCTAATCTAGTTACATGTAATACTAAAATTAATCATTTTGTTAATTTTATTGGTTTATGTCAGATAATTTCCAAGTAAATTAAATATTGTTAATTTTTGATGGTCCGTATATTGGTTTGATATTTTTTTAATGTCCTTGCTTTTATACTGCCCAACAAACAAAAGCTTTGAATGCCAAAGGTATGAAGGTTATTGAAACACATGAATAAATTCCCATCCAAAGATAATGTTTACCATCTCAATCAATATGAGATGTGTCAGTTCACATTAGTTACTTTCCTTTGTTACTTAAGTAGTTAGATGAACACTTAAAAATAGACAACAGTACTTAGATGATTGGCAAAAAGGTTGATATGAAAAATGGATTGGGCATTCATTATTCATTAGGCCAAACCTTATAAAATGGCTCTACTTGCCTAATGGAGAATAATGACAGATCCTTTGAAAACAAAGCTGATTTTGGCTTGAAGCCAAAACACAATCTTCCCTTTCGTATTTCCAGACTGATGGTTTTGAAACGGTCAATAATTAAACCAACAAACTCTACAATTTAATGTAAGCCACCCGTTCACCAAATAAATCTAGATATTTGAATTTATTCCCTGACTTAAACCAGGTTTAAGTTTGAAAACAAACAAAAATTGCATAGCTTATCGCTAATTATTGATTGTATTATTGTCTAGCTGTGTGGAATTATAATATGTCAATATTTAGAGGGAAAAAAAAATCCATCCTCACTGTTTCTTTTCGTAATGCAAAAGAGCTATCTGGAATTGTATCATACACTGATACTGGTCAACAACAAAACATGATTGTCTACCCTATCTATGCTTCTCATGATTTTATATACTTCTATCCAAGTCTCCCTTCAGCCACCAACACTACAGAGAAAACAATCTAACTTTGTCCGAACTTCACATAACTGGTACCTTCTAAACCAGTCAGCATTCTGGTAAAGCTTTCCTGCACTCTCTCCAAGGCATCTCCAATCTTCCTGTAAAGGGGCTTACTTGTGCAATGTCCATTTTTGTAGGAGGAATAAGAGTGCTACACATTTCATGCAAGAAAAGGGCAAAGGAGCAAAGGGATTTAGATGTATAGATTTCACAGATCATTAAAATTAAGTGGGTTTGATTCTGACCTTAAGTTATGTCTGTGTGGAGTTAGCATGTCCTCTCTTTGATTATGTGGCGTCTTCCAGGTGCTTCAGTTTCCTCACAAATTTAAAAGATGTTCTGGGTACTGTAAATTACCCCAGAGCGTAAAATAATACCAAAAAGAATGAAAGTCAAGTTGATGGGCTTATATGAGAATGAATAAGTTGCAGGGGTTTCGGTAAATAAGGATAATAGGTTACTTTCCTGGGAGCTGTCATGGACCTGATGGGCTGAATTTCCCCCTTGTGTGGCATCATGAAAAGTTTAGATATTTATTGATGTTAGGTAAGTACATAAGGAAAATTAAAAACATATTTTGGTGAGTTGAAACAAATATAGTGGAGGGAGGCTTGCAATATACATTCCCCACAGCCCTCAATTTGCTAAATCTTCAAAACGTTACGTTCCTCCATTTTAAATAACTCCAGTGTTCAAAACTCTCTAGGGTAGAAAATCCCAGAGATACACCGTGGTCTGTGAGAAGCATAGCTAAGGTAACAAAGCAACATTAATGTTAATAATGTCCATATCAAGCTCAGCATTTAAACAAATGGACATTCTGGCTGCGAGTCAGAAGAGTTAGAGTGTGAATATGTGAATGATTTGCTTCTGACACCACAGAGCCTTTTCACCATCTTCTAGATAAAAGTCAGGAGCTGTTGGAATACTCTCCAGCATAACTGGATGCGGGTCACTTCAACAAAATTCAAGAAGCTGAACGTCACAAACATTTACACCCTCCCCCACAATTATACTGAAACTACATTGCGTGACAAATGCAAAATGCATTGCTGTTACTCACCAAGCTACATCAAAAGTACCTCCCAAAGCCATGATCGCTGCCATCATAAAGACAAAGGCAGCAGATGTATTGGAACACTACAGGCTGCAAGTTTCCCTTAATGTCAAATATCACCATTCTTTCTTTGTCACCAGGTTTATATGTTGGAACTCCAACTAAACAGCTCTGTGGGATTACCTTCACCAGAACAATTGCAGACTGGCAATAATTGTTGGTATTACCAGTTCTGCCCATATTCTGTAAATGAATTATAAAAAAAGAATGCCAGCACCAAAAGGATGCTCTGAGGTGACTTTCAATGATTGGGAGGGTTGAGATACCTTACAATTGTTAGGCAGAGATAACATGGAATTGATTTTTTGGATTGGGAGTTTTGCTTACACTGTATGCTTAAAATGGCGTTTTAAATGAACCATATAGCAAGACAAGGATTTGCAATCTACAATTTACTCAACCTCATGAGAAAACAAGGTTGCACAGTGAATTTGTTAGCAAAGGATTGTGCTTATTACAACTGAACCACATGTTTTAAACATGCTTTGACTTGCTTGAAATACACAATCATAAGGAATAATATGTTACTTTGCAGGTGCAACATACATCATCCAGACAGTGTCTAAAATTAGGAAACAAATTACAGCAATTATTTGACATTCCACTGAATGTGCATCGAGTTTATTTTTGGAGCTGCTAGCTCAGTGATAGAAAAACTGAGAGTGGCAAAACATTTTGCTGGAATGTGATAATTATCAGTTGCAACCAAACCTGTACACTGATTTTGTTTTTTTGCTGGCATGAAAAATCAATATAAAACACAGATTTCTAATTCAAAATGTAAGAATCTTATTGTTGCTTAAGCTTTGCTTATTTTATCACCATTGCTGTTAAGTCTAGGTTCACAGTTTATTCTGCAAAACATAAATGTTTTACTCTTTTACATGCATTCTACCTTCACCTCCCTCCAATCACACCCCAAATTTCTCTGTAATCTTCTATGGTTGTGCTCCTTGTGATGTGTTCTATCACTTTTAATAAACTCAGTTTTTCTACTTTAACTTTTTATATTGTGAATCCACATTCTCTTTGCATATTCAAGATGCATTGAGGTGTTTTTTTTCTGCTTGTTTTTTTATGCAGTGACACCATCTCCCTCCATCTACTTGAATTTGTTTTAATCATGAACACCCTAATACTTTAGCTCCAGCCATTTTCTTCTGATTAGTTTGTTTTTATGGATATACTTCTTCCCATCTTACTCCATTTTATTTAGAAGTCTTTGTTGATGCTGCTTCTCAGATTTTAAAAATATAATTAGATTCCCACCCACCTTTTAATGTGAGAAAACTGACAGGCAAGGCAGATAAATTCATGGCATGGATTGGTACATGGGATTGTGATATTATAGCTATTACATAAACAACATTGAAGGATAGGCAAGACTAGCAGCTCAATTTTCCATGGTACAAATGCTACCGACATATTGAGGGTGAAAGTAAGAGAGTAAAGGGAGTTGTGATATTGATGAGGGAGAACGTTATTGCTGCATTTAGAGATTATATTCCAGATTGATCATCCTGTGAGGCTACATGGGTACAATTTGAAATAAGAAACGGTCATCACTTTAATATGATTGTGCTATAGCCCCCCCCTATTCAATTCTTACGGGGAAATATGCAGAGAGCACAGATATGTAGAAATAATAAGGTCATAACTGGGTCTGCCAAAGTGCAAAGGGATTAGATGAGACAGAATGTATTTAGTGTATCCATAAAAGTGTGCTCAAGAAATATGTGGTAGCCCAGTAATTTAATTAGCCTAATAAATTAATTCAGATAAACATGAGGTATTGCATTTTGGAATGTCGAACCAAGGCAGACTCTTCACAGTGAACAGTAGGGTCCAAGGGAGTGTTGTACATCAGAGGGATCGAGGAGTACATGTACATAATTCCCTGAAAGTGGTGCCACAGGCAGATAGCTTGATGAAGAAGCTTTTGGCATGCCGGCCATGTCAACGAATTGAGAATAGAAGTCGGGATATAATGTTACAGCTGTACAAGATGTTGGTGAGGCCTCACTTGGAATATTGTGTTCAGCTTTGGTCACCCTGCGACAGGAAAGATGCCATTAAACTGAAAAGAGTGCAGAGAAGATTTATGAGCATGTTGCCAGGAATCAAGGGCCTAAGCTGTAGGGAGAGGTTGGAAAGCAGACTTTATTCAGTGGAGTGCAGGAGGCTGAGGGGTGATCTTACAGAAGTGTATAAAATCATGAGGGGAATGAATAGGATGAATGATCAGAGTAGAGGACTCAAAAACTAGAAGGCCTAGATTTAAGGTGAGAGGGGAAAGATTTAATAGGAATCTAAGGGGCAACTTTCTCATACAGAGGGTGGTGAGTATATGGAAGAAGCTGCCAGGGGAGGTAGTTGAAGCAGGTATAATGACAACATTTAAAAGACATTTGGACAAGTACATGGACAGGAAAGGTTCAGAGGGATATGGGGCAAACCCTGGGTAAATGGGATGAGCTTAGATGGGGCATCCTGGTCGGCATTGACAAGTTGGACCAAAGGAAATGTTTCCGTGTTTCATGACTTAATGAATCTATGATTTCATTGACGGTTTGAATGCAATATTTCATTTAGAGTTTAATTTTGTCAATCTCCAATGAAAAGAAACATAGAGCACCAGATGGTTTGGTTTCCCTAAAGCGGAGAACCTCATTGACAACACACATGTTGTTATCAAACAGCTGAACGGGCATTTGTAAATGTAACTTCAGACCAAATGGGCAGAAATAGCGCAGGTGAATGGATTGTTCCTTAACAGTGTCTTCAGCCCCTTCATTTTTCCAGAGAAAGAGGGAACCGTTCGCAGTATTTTTTTAAATCAATAAGCAATGACATTTTGATCAAGTCTCAAACGTATTTCAAAATGAAATTGTCTATCCCATAAGGCAAACAGAGGCTGTGACAATGCATTATGCTCCTCAGTTGTGTTTGAGTTAGTCATGCACTGGATTGGATCTTCCTGGGAAAAACTAAAATTATAAGTGATTTGGATTATCACCAACAAACATTTTAAAAAATAGCCTGGAATTACTGCTGTTTGACTTGCTGAGTTTTTCCAGCATTTTCTGATTGTTATATTATATATGTTTGTCATATTATAAGAGACAATATTAGTTTGTAAATAATTTATCAAAATCATATGATAAGTTTTACTCTACAAATTGAGAGGGAGAAGGGAAAATCGGAAGTGTCAGTATTACAGTATAGCAAAGGGGATTACAGAGGCATGAGGCAGGAGCTGGCCAGATTTGACTGGAAGGAGGCCCTAGCAGGGAAGATGGTGGAACAGCAATGGCAGGTATTCCTGGGAATAATGCAGAAGTTGCAGGATCAATTTATCCCAAAGAGGAGGAAAGCTTCTATGGGGAGTAAGAGGCATCCGTGGCTGACAAGGGAAGTCAAGGACAGCATATAAATAGAAGAGAAGAAGTATAACGTAGCAAAGAAGAGTGGGAAGCCAGAGGATTGGGACTCTTTTAAAGAGCAACAGAAGATAACTAAAAAGGCAATACGGGGAGAAAAGATGAGGTACAAGGGTAAGCTAGCCAATAATATAAAGGAGGATAGTAAAAGCTTTTTTAGGTATGTGAAGAGGAAAGAAATAGTGGGTCCCTTGAAGACAGAAGCAGGGGAATTTATTATGCGGAACAAGGAAATGGCAGACGAGTTGAACCGGTACTTTGGATCTGTCTTCACTAAGGAAGATACAAACAATCTCCCAGATGTTCTAGTGGCCAGAGATCCTAAGGTGATGGAGGAACTGAAGGAAATTCACATTAGGCAGGAAATGGTGTTGGGTAGACTGATGGGACTGAAGGCTGATAAATCCTCAGGGCCTGATGGTCTGCATCCCAGGGTACTTAAGGAGGTGGCTTTAGAAATCGTGGACGCATTGGTGATCATTTTCCAATGTTCTATAGATTCATGATCAGTTCCTGTGGATTGGAGGATAGCTAATGTTATCCCACTTTTTAACAAAAGGAGGGAGAGAGAAACGGGAAATTATAGACCAGTTAGTCTGACATCAGTGGTGGGGAAGATGCTGGAGTCAATTATAAAAGACGAAATTGCGGAGCATTTGGATAGCAATAACAGGATCGTTCTGAGTCAGCATGGATTTACGAAGGGGAAATCATGCTTGACTAACCTTCTGGAATTTTTTGAGGATGTAACTAGGAAAATTGACAGGGGAGAGCCGGTGGATGTAGTGTACCTTGACTTTCAGAAAGCCTTCGACAAGGTCCCACATAGGAGATTAGTGGGCAAAATTAGAGCACATGGTATTGGGGGTAGGGTACTGACATAGATAGAAAATTGGTTGACAGACAGAAAGCAAAGAGTGGGGATAAATGAGTCCCTTTCAGAATGGCAGGCAGTGACTATTGGGGCACCGCAAGGCTCGGTGCTGGGACCGCAGCTATTTATAATATATATTAATGACTTGGATGAAGGGATTAAAAGTACCAATAGCAAATTTGCAGATGATACAAAGATGGGTGGCAGTGTGAACTGTGAGGAAGATGCTATGAGGTTGCAGGGTGACTTGGACAGGTTGTGTGAGTGGGCGGATACATGGCAGATGCAGTTTAATGTGGATAAGTGTGAGGTTATCCACTTTGGTGGTAAGAATAGGAAGGCAGATTATTATCTGAATGGTGTCAAGTTAGGAAAAGGGGACGTACAATGAGATCTGGGTGTCCTAGTGCATCAGTCACTGAAAGGAAGCATGCAGGTACAGCAGGCAGTGAAGAAAGCCAATGGAATGTTGGCCTTCATAACAAGAGGAGTTGAGTATAGGAGCAAAGAGGTCCTTCTGCAGTTGTACAGGGCCCTAGTGAGACCGCACCTGGAGTACTGTGTGCAGTTTTGGTCTCCAAATTTGAGGAAGGATATTCTTGTGATTGAGGGCGTGCAGCGTAGGTTTACTAGGTTAATTCCCGGAATGGCGGGTCTGTCATATGTTGAAAGACTGGAGCGACTAGGCTTGTATACACTGGAATTTAGAAGGATGAGAGGGGATCTTATCGAAACATATAAGATTATTAAGGGGTTGAACACGTTAGAGGCAGGAAACATGTTCCCAATGTTGGGGGAGTCCAGAACCAGGGGCCACATTTTATGAATAAGGGGTAGGCCATTTAGAACGGAGATGAGGAAAAACTTTTTCAGTCAGAGTTGTAAATCTGTGGAATTCTCTGCCTCAGAAGGCAGAGGAGGCCAATTCTCTGAATGCATTCAAGAGAGAGCTAGATAGAGCTCTTAAGGACAGCGGAGTCATGGGGTATGGGGAGAAGGCAGGAACGGGGTACTGATTGAGAATGATCAGCCATGATCACATTGAATGGTGGTGGTGGCTCGAAGGGCCTATTGTCTATTGTCTATTTGCGTTAATAATTCCAGTTAGAAATAGACTGTAACTGCTTCCTTTTCTTTATTTTCTAGATCTCTTTGTACCTTGGTTTGTAAATGGACTTACTCTGCGCAAACAGGCTGGGATGACGGCTTCTGGAAGCAGATCGGTCTTGAGGATTTGACAGTCAACAATCATTCAAAAATAGGTACATTGCAATAATAGTTGTTAACATGTATGTGTTTAATTGGGCATTTAAAAATGGGATATTTAAAACTTGTGTGCTGTTTATCATATAATAGAAGTGTATGCAGCTATAAATAGTTCTTCTAATGAAACAACATTCCGGGCTAATAGCTTGAGTACAGGAGGTTCTCTGATATATTTGTGTGAGATTGTTTCAGAATCCCCACATTTGGCTGACACAGGGAATATTTTGCTTAATTTAGGTTAGTCATATTTGGATCCATTTGCCATTGAAATAAATGCAAATGAATTTCTGCAAATCAATATTAATTTTCGGGTGGTTACAACCCATTACTATTGGCTGAAGGGTGGGTTAAGGACTCAGTTTGCTTTGAGCGAAACCCAAATTGAAAGCTTACAGGCATTCTAATCAGAGTTATGTGTAACCAACGTGACGATACAAATTCTCCAAGCACCATTTTACATTTGATTTTACCTCAAACTATTCTAAACTAGTAGAATATTACAGCTCTTTGTATTGTGATAATTACTTAAACCTGTGATAATTACAAGAATAATTTTAACACCAATTTTGCTCCTTGCGGTGACTCTCCACTCTCATTTCATGCTGATACTTCTTAAAGAATAGAACATGCTCACAAAAATAAGTGGCTGTTATTACATTTAATTTTTTTCCCTTTGTGCTCTGACTTCCTGCCAAAAAACTGGAAGAATGAGCTTCCCTCCTATTTTAGGATATTTGGCAAACACCGTACAGATTTGCCCCAATATTCAACAGAGTTATTGTTGATCATCCCCATTGGTATATTATTGTCATCTGTACTGACAATAAAAAACCTTGTTTTACGAGCTATCTCGTCAAATCACACTATACTTGAGCACAAGCAAGTTATATGTAAGTACAACAGTGGCACAGAGGTAGAGTTGCTGCTGTACAACCTCAGAGACCCAGGTTCGATCCTGACCTCGGGTGCTGGCTGTAAGGAGTTTGCATATTCTCCCTGTGAATGCCTGGGCTATCTCCGGGTGCTCTGGTTACATGCCACATTCCAAATGCAGCTTTGTAGGTTAATTGCTTTCTGTAAATTGTTCCTCGTGTATAGAACTAGTGTACAGGAGATTGTTGGTGAATGCGGTCTTAGTGGCCCAAAGGGCCTGATTCAAAGGTTTCAAAGATTTTTTATTGCCACATGTATCAATTAAAGTACAGTGATATGCGAATTACCATACAGCCATACGAAAAAAAAAAATCACCAAGACACACAACTACATAAAAGTTAACATAAACATCCAACAGCGGATTCTCCACATTCCTCACTGTGATGGAAGGCAAAAAAGTCCAAACTTCTTCCTCTTTATTCTCCCGCGGTCGGGGCAGTTGAACCATCTATCGGGGCGGTCGAAGTCTCCGCGTCGGGGCGGTCGAAGCTCCCGTGTCGGGGCGGTCAAAACTACCACGGCTTGAAGTTCCCGAAGTCGGTCTCTGACCAGAGACCGCGGGCTCCGTGATGTTAAAGTCCGCATGCACCCATAGTTAGAGCTCCGAGGTCGATCCCTGGCAAAGGGATCACGGGCTCCATGTTGCGAAAGTCCCATTGGTCGCCGCGGTGGAGCTCTCAGAAGTCGGTCTCCAGCAAAGGCCGCCAACTCCTCGATGTTAGGCTGCAGTGCGGATGGAGACAAGATACAGAAAACAATTTGCATCTCCGTCGAGGTAAGAGATTAGAAAAAGTTTCCCCCAACTCCCCCCACCCCACTCCCCACATAAAATAAGCTAAAGAACACTAAAAACATACATTTAATACATACTATTAAAACACAAAGGAAAGGACAGACAGTCTGTTGGCGAGGTAGCCATTGCTGGCGCCACCCGGTGATATATCCACACTGTATCTCTAAACTAAACTAAAGCTAAAGGTAGTGCAAAGATAAAAAAAATCCAGAGTGCTAAATATAGTGTTGCCGTGTTAAATTCTACTGTAATTAGTACTGAGCCGTGGTTTGGCTTCATTGCAAGAGGTTTTTAGCACAGGGGCAAAGAGATATTACCGTAATTTTACAGAGCCATGGTTCAATCATACCTGCAGAACTGTGCATTTTTGATATCCTTATTTACAAAAAGTCATACTTGACACAGGAATGCAACAAAGAACACTAGACTGATTAATGGATGGTGGCATTGTCATCTGAAGAGAGATTAGTTTTGGTTTGTATTCACTACACTTGGGAAGAATGAGAGGAGATCAAATATAGAAATATAGAATATTGTGACAGGACCTGACAGACTGGATGCAGGTCTGTTTCCCCTGGTGAGACGCAATGTAACCACTTTGGGATATGGGGTAACACATTTAGGATTGAGATGAGGACCAATTTCTTCACTCAGAAGGAGATGGAATTCTCTACACCAAAGACTGGATGTAAAATCGCTGTCCATATTTTAGGAGGGAGATCGATTACTAAAAAGCAAAAAAGCATTAATGGATACCAAGAAAGAGTAAAATAATGTATTGAGGTCGAGGATCTGCCACGTTTATATCCAATGCCAGAGTAGCCTGGAAAGGGCTTAGAGGCCAACTCGTGCTTCTATTTTTTAATGTTTGTATGTTCTACATGCAAGGTGAGCGGAGAAGGAATAAGCCTTTTTTTCCCAGGATGGAAACATCAAATATTAGAGGGCATTGCTTTGAAGGGCAAATATTAGAGGGTTGTAGTGGCCTGGCGGAGGCCAGAGAAAAGGCAGGACGCCAGGCAGGTTTAGTTAACGGTCTTTATTAGGCTGTGAGCTCCTGCTCACATCGTAGTCCACCTAGGGATGAACCACACCTCCCAACGGGCTGACCTTTAACCCCTTACGCCTGTCCGTCAAGTGACGAGGGGGCTGACCCAAGGAGTGGCCTGATCCCCAGGGACCGCCACAGGGTATTGCTTTGAAGGGCAAATTAATATTTGCTTTAAGGGCATTGCTTTAAGGTGAAAGGGACAAAGTTTAAAGATGTGCGTATCATGCTTTGTGCACAAAGGGTGGTGAGTGCCTGGAATGCACTTCCAGGGATAGTGGTCAAGAAAACGATAGTGGTATTTAAGAAATATTCTGATAAGCACATGGATGTGCAGGGAAAGGAGGGATGTGGATTATGTGCAGGCAGATATGAGTTGGTCTCAGCATCTTGTTTGGTCCGGACATTGTGGGCCAAAGAGCATGTTCCTGTGCTGTACTGTGCTACTTAGCAGAGTGCGGGAAGTGAAACAGACATGATTGAGGCCTGTTAACTATGGTGGTAGGAAAGCCATGGGCTAAGAACCATCTTTGCACCTTGTCACACCCTGCATTTAAGACTCCAATCCTTCTTCCAGTTTCTATGCCTCTGTTGCAGCTGTTCTGACAATGAAACTTTCCACACCAGTGCTTTTGAAATGTTTCACTTTTTTTTCTTCTGAGGCAAGATTAGAAAGGCTGACTTTATAACCAGTGGAGTATAGAAGGGTAGAAGGCCTCTTAATTGAAATGTAACAGATCCTGAGGGATCTTGACAAGGTGAATGCAAGGATCTTTCCTTTTGTGAACTGAGGATCACCCATTTAAGATAGGAAAAAAAAAATCTTTCAAAGACCTGAGCCTTTGGAATTCTTCTTCAAAAGGACGAGGAAGCAGAGTCTGGATATTGTAAAGACGAGGAAGATAGATTCCTTATAAGAAAGAGAATGAAAGGTTACTTAAGGTAGGTAGAAATACAATGTCGAGGTTACCTTATTGAATGGTGGGGAGGCTGCTCCGGTGCCTGTTCCTGATCCTAATTCATATGGGTTCATGTGTTTCTCAAGGTAAGGGGCCGTATGATTTTTGTATAATGTAAGAAGGATGGGTTCAAGGCAAGCTAAGCTACAAATGGATGCCCTGCATCCATCAACGAATATCCTCTAACACCTCGAATCGACACATGTTGTTTTGGAAAATAAGTAGTGCTTGTGAGAACATTTCTTGCAAAAGGAGTTGGTCAACTGGCAAAAGGTTTCACAAAAATATAGGTATTGCTGATGAAACATGATATTGAATACCACAATCACTGTATTTAATACTGTGAGTAACACTAAATAAAGAAGGGCATACCAGGAAACCAGTACCTCATACGCAGTAGCCACTTTTCCCAATATGTTTCTATTGAAATCTGAAGGCTCTGTTGCATCTACTTTCAAATGTAGGTGGTGTCGATAGAAGTGTCTCTATGTTTATGGCCATTGCACATTTAACTGCAGAGCTTTGCCAGTTGCTACAGGGATATATGCAGCACATACAATTGATATATGTTGTCATGTTACTGGTGAATAATGGCCTGAAACTTTCCTGAATTTATAAATGTGCCTTTTCTCCATTACATAACCGTGAAAATTATGTTTTGATATTGGGCAGTCCACCCCTTGCCCACAGATTCATACCTGATGTTAGGCTTTCCCGATTTTGCTTATTAAATTTCTTCTTTCAAGAATGATCTGTGTCAGTATATTGCCTCGCAGAGCACAGTGCACATTACAATCCTTCAGAAGTGTGACCATTGTTGCAAATGGGTAACATGATAGCCATTTTATAAATATGGAAATTCCACAAATGACTAGCTTATTTGTTTCAGAGATATTGGTTGAAGAATAACTATTGGTCAGGACTCTGAGATGAACTCCCTTGCACTCTTTTGAAACCAATGCTATCGTTTACAATGCTATATAATGCTATAGCAGCCTTCCACCCTCTTTAGACTTCATTTCCAATAGCTGGCGTGACATTAACCGTCTCAACTTTTCCACTCCCCTTATGCACTCTAACGTCACCCCTTCTGAACGTAGAGCCATCCGCTCACTCTGCAGCAACCCGACATTATCATCATACTTGCCCACAAGAGACGTGCTGAGCTGACCTCTACCGCTCCAAGGCCAGGCGCCAGGTCTTGAATACCTCCTCCTACTTATCCTTGGACCATGACTCCACAAATAAGCACCAGGCCATAATCTCACAGACCATCTCTGAGGTTATCACTTCCAGCTGTCTGCCCTCCACAGCCTCCAACCTTATCGTTCCCCAGCCCCGAACAGCCCGGTTTTACTTCTCCCCAAAATTCATAAACAGAACTGTCCTGGAAGACCCATTGTTTCTGCCTGCTCCTGTTCCACTGAATTCATTTCCACATACCACGACTCCTATACCCCCTTGTCCATTCCCTCCCGACCTATGTCCAAGACACCTCATACACCCTACGTCTCTTCAATGACTTCCGTTTTCAAGGCCCCCACTCCCTCATATTTACTATCTGAGTCTGAAGAAGGGTCTCGACCTGAAACATCACCCATTCCTTCCCTCCAGAGATGCTGCCTGTCCCACTGATTTACTCCAACATTTTGTGTCTATCTTTTTAATGCTAAAGGAATCTTTAACATTTATTTCAGAGGACAGATGGGAATTCTTGTTTTTAGATCAAAGCTTAACATTGTTTAAATGTAAAATGCTACACTTGCATATCATGTGTTCTACCAAGTTTGCTGATTTTTTATGTTGATGAAAGCCATTCCTTTTAGGTCTTTTTTTTCTCCTTAGCAGCTGTTATTTTTATTGTAGTGGATGAGCTGCTTAAATTGTAGGGTTACACCCTTCCAACAGAACAAAGCTGTGAACTGCTAGGAGAGTATTTCCCTGGACCAAACACTCAGTTAAAGCTGGGGCTCTGTCCCATTTCACCCCCCATAATTACAGTAATATAACTGCTCTGGGATAGAGGTGGACCCTCCTTATTTCCAACTCTTAATTAGTTACAATAAGAGGTCTGAAAATATAAGTTATTTTAACAACATCATCTTACAGATGAGATGAATAATTTTATAGAGAAGATGGAACATGCTGTTTTCAGTTGTTATAAAAATAATAGTTCTAAAATAAATATTCTTGATAAAAATAAACTGCAATTCCAATAACATATTTTAAGTTTAGTTCAAGGCTTTAATGCAGATCATCATAATTTGTGACACAATGTTTAATTTGGAGGATAAATGGTGTAAAACTTTGGTGACAACATTTGTGTAGTATTTTCTTCATTGTTTAAAGATAGAGATACAGCGTGGAAATAGGTCCTTCGGCCCACCGTGTCCACACCAACGAATGATCACTCGTACACTAGTTCTAACCTACACGTTAGGGACAATTTACAGAAGCCAATTAACCTACAAATCCACATGTCGTTGGAAGGTGGGAGGAAACTAGAGCAGCAGGAGGAAACCCACACAGTCACAGGAAGAAAGTGCAAACTCCATACAGACAGCACCCATTGTCAGGATCGCACCTCTGGCACTGTAAGGTTGCAACTCTGCCACTGTGTCACTGTTGTTATTTTGCTCACTTGGTTACTCCCATTTAGTCATCTATAGATTTTGCTACCAATCCCACCTGTGTAAATTAAAGTTACCAGACAGATTAATGATCAGTTGTAGGTTTAAAAAGGTTGCTACTATTCCTTGTAAAATTTTCAGAACAGTTCTTCAATTCTTAGTAAACATTTTTGGCGCATAAGATCTACCGATGCATGTTATCCATCTCCCTTTGCACTATAAAGTAAACAGAATGGTATGCACATGAAATCGGCTGCAATTAGAGTACTTAGTAATTCTAATGGAAATTTTGGATCATGGACAAAAAAAGATAAAAGGAGTATTTGCTCCTCCCACCTCTCCACACTTCCAGATACTTCACAATAATATATTGGCCATCCCAACCAGCAGTCCATCAAGAAAACTAAAAATCTATTGAGTGCCCAGAGTCTAAAAAAAAAAATCAACCTTTACCTTATTTTCCAAGTGTAATTATCACCTTTTATTCACTCACATATGCAGCAACATGCTTTTAATGTAGAGAACTGTTCCAAAGCATTTTATGGAGACATAAGGAACCATACTTCTTATGGAGACGAGGAAGCCAAGAATTCGGAAAAAGAATGCATTTTAAAAGATGAGGAATCACTGAATAAAAAGCGAGGTTTAGGGAGGTGACTCAATGCCGTTGAGACTAGGTCGTGAACGTACTCTTCTGGGTGGAGGGGATGATTCTGCACCATGAGCTTAGACTCAGGAATGGTCAGTTTGGGAACATGGGATTGTAAAAATAAAGTATTATTCAAGAAAACAAAGGAGCATGGCTGGAGAGTGCTAAGATCTTGGGTTTAATTATACCAAAATATAAAGAAATTGTTTTCACTTATCAAAATTGCAATTGTACAAGTACAAGGGAGATGAATCAGTATTGGGTTTCTCTGACAGCATCCAACAAACTAGCTTTTTCAATGTATGGAATGCACCTATCAAACAATGCAATGTTTTCAAACAAGCTGTAATTTTGAAATACATTCTGTTTAATCTGCAAATTGTTCCTTTCATCTAGACAGCTGAAATGTCTAGATTTGAGTGCTGTGGTGTTACTGACTGATGCCTATCTTTTTGTGGCAACTGAAAACCTCAAGAATTTCAAAGCCCACTAACAGCTGTGCTCTTTTACATTTTGTTACATTTAATGTCCAAGATTTAATGTGATGGCAATTGTACCATTTCACAAACTATGATTCCTTGAAGCAAGCCTCCTCTACCTTGGCTGTCTCGAGCACACTTTTTCTCTGTTTGCAGATTTTCAGCGAATCAACATTATGTGTAACCGCAGTGAATTTAGAAGAAAAAGAGTGTCGTTGTGACAACTGGTGACATTATCAATTATGCTATTGTATACACTAATGATCCAGAATCTATATGGTTAACAATAATCTACTCACTAAGCTAAGAAGAGTCTTGACTCATGGTAGAAAGCATTCTTTAAAATAAAACACACAGAGATCAGAATTTACAGATTACAATGGCTCAAATATTACAATCAAATACAAAAGTATCTGAATTTTAAATAGGTAATAAGATAAATGTCTAATTTATTTTGCATAAATAACATTTTAATTTCTGGGCAAATAATTTACATACTACCTCTTGTAGAATGTGTGATGCTAACTCATCTTATATAGGGTTAAGTTGTACTAAGTAGAACCCATCTAGCATACTTACTACTGAGTTTCCCCATTGTCCTGCACTTCACAGGTTCACAAGTGTTTCTTGTACTTCAAGAAGGCCAAACATGTTTCCTGGGAGCACCACAGACCCATGTTAGAGCTAACAATGAATAATTCTACATTTCCTTTTCCTCGTCTGCTTTGATCTGTTGTTTAGACACCTTACCCTTCCATATCTTCAGTCTTCCCCTCTCCTTCCTCTCAGTCTGAAGAAGGGCCTTGACCCAAATGTCACCCATTCCTTCTCTCCAGAGTAGCTGCCTGTCCCGCTGAGTTACTCCAGCATTTTGTGTCTATCTCCCACGTTAGTAAGACCTTTTATGGCTCTATTGCCTAACCCAATGTAATTGGGCCAGAAAATCACCAAAACAATTGTTTAGAAAACATTCAAATAAACTTACTGCATGATCTTTGTCAGCCATACAGATAATAAATACAGTTAGTAAATTAAATTCTAATTCATTAAAAATATTCACTTCTAAAAGAACAATTAAAATGCAAATGAGAGCAGAAATACAGTTAAAGATGCAGGGACACCAATCTTTATTGGCATTATATATGAGCATATTTGGTATGTTTGAGTGGTGTTGCATGTAGTCCTATCATTAGCTCCAGTGAAGTTTATAAAATTAAAAATTGAACAGATATTCAGCATAAAACTCACTGAATATCCCAAGATCATGTAAATTATGATTGGACCCTTAAAGTGCTTTAAGAATATGAGGGATGGTGATGTCAATATGAAAAGAGCTCTGAAAAGCAAGCTTACACCTATATACTGATTTATTTTTAAAGGTAGCACAGTTGATGTTATAATTTTTGGTAGAAATGACAATTTATTTTGCAAAGAGTGCAGGAGTATTATAATTACATAATTTTGAAGCGTAGCTTCATATGAAAAATATACTTGCTTTCCTGCAAATGTTTTGAAATCCAAGACCTTTGGCAAGTTTCACTGGTATTTTTTTTAATACCTTATAAAAATCTCCTCCAAGCAAATGATTTAGCCCCATTTAAACGTGCTTGCATCCTTAAAACTTTTACATTGTGCTTATCTTACGCACCTCCTCCCTACACATAACCCTAGGGTGTAGCCTCCCCATGTCTTCTTAAAACTTACTTTCCTACCTCTATCTTTCATTAGTAAATTTAGCAAAGTTACCCTTGGCATCTTCTTCCATGTCACTTATATAAATTGTAGAAAAAAGGTTGAGTCCCTTGCTCAGATTCCTGTGACACACCACACATTGCAGAATGCCAAACCAAGCAAGACCCATCTATGCATACACTTAGTTTCCTGTTAGCCAGCCAATCTTCTGCCCATGCCAATATGTTACAGCCTACATCATTTTCCATTTTATTTTCCATGTAAACCTTTGGTGCAGCACCTTACGAGATGGTTTCTGGAAATTAAATATATTATATCCAATGGTTCTCTGAAATCCACAGCACATATTACTTTTTCAATGAACTCCAAGAAACTGGTCAAACATAATTTCTGTTTTTCCAAAACCCACATTGACTTTGCCTGATTACCTTGAACTGTTCTCAGTATCTTCCTGTAACATTCTTCAATAAAACCTTTCCCAGTAACTGTCAAAGCCCCAAACTCTGCAATTTCCTTCTGAAGATCGACTTACCTGCTTTGTGTTTTTATAGCATACTCCCACAACCCCCTCTCCCTCCACCAATTGGTTATGGAGGAGTTGCATCTTCCCGCTGAAGGGCCTTTCTACATAATTATGCCTTTGTAGCTCATGTCCCTCACTAGACCGGTCTTCAGCTCTGTATCACATCCTGTCGGAGTTTGGGAGTGAAATTGTGATCGTCAGTAATGACCGTAAAGCAGTGGAGTCAGAATGAGTCAGAGGACGGATTTCAGAATGGGCAGTGGTCTTTGATATTTGTGAAATGTTATCCCCTAGCAGTTATCATTTCCCATGTGTTTGGAGCTTGATTTTGTTATTTAAATTTGCAACCTTACGTGAAGTAGCCAGCTCAGGATGGCAGGCATGTGTATTGCAAGAGTAGCAAGTGACCTGTGCCAAAGACCCAGTATCAAAACCTTTGTTGTTAATAATAGCCAGCACTAGAAATCACTTAAAAATTAGATGCATGAGAAAACATATAAAATTATTAAGTGATTGGACACGCTAGATGCAGGAAGCATATTCCCGATGTTGGGGGAGTCCAGAACCAGGGGCAACAGTTTAAAGGGCCTGTCCCACTTAGGCGATTTTTTAGGCGACTGCCGGCGACTGTCAAAGTCGTGGCAGATCGCTAAAATTTTCTTTTACCCTACGACAATGACCACGACAATGCCGAGTCAGGTCGAGATTACACCGTCTTCGGAAACATCGCGAAATTCCCACACTTATCAATGCTTCTCCGGCGACCTAATATTCGCTGAAATCACTGACAAGTCTGTAATTACCTGAGGGTTTTGAAATATAACATCTTGCCCGAGTTACTTGAAAACCAAGCTTCACGGTAACAAGGCATAAACTGGATTGACTTCCAGTTTACTAATGGCAGTATTAAGAAATTTAATTTTAAACGTGGTTAAATGGATTTTTGTGCAGAGTGCGGGCATTCTTTGAAAATGCACGGGAGATGCATATCTAGTTTCTGGGTTGCATGTCTGGGTTGGGAGCCTACTTTAAATGAAATCGCTGATGACCATAAACATCGCGAAAATTCCTACGCTTATCTGACCGTCAAACTGTCTCCTCCAATCTACCTGTCAAATGTCCTGATGGTAAATAAATTGGTTAAACACAAGTATTTTATGGTATCTTCAAATTACTTTACTTAATTTAATATTACATGCTTCTAAATGCATCGAAGACAACCTAGCAAACCTGGGGACAGCATGCGACAGCGCCCGCAATAAGCAACGATACCTGGCGACAAGCCAGCTGTCGCCGAGAAATTTCAATCTGGTTGATTTCTCAGCGACGTGCCGAGATCCACCACGATTCTTTGAAAACTCCTCACAATCATGCCCGCGACACCCCGGCGAACTGTTGGCGACAGCCTAGTCGCCGGCAGTCGCCTTAAAATCGCCTGTTAGAACTGAGATGAGGAAAAAGTTTTTCACACAGAGAGTTGTGAATTTGTGGAAGGCAGTGGAGGCCGATTCACTGGATGCATTCAAAAGAGAGTGAGATAGAGCTCTTAGGGCTAGCGGAATCAAGGGGTATGGAGAGAAGGCAGGAACGGGGTACTGATTGTGAATGATCAGCCATGATCACATTGAATGGCAGTGCTGGCTCGAAGGACCGAATGGCTTACTCCTGCACCTATTGTCTATCTATGTATCTGAAACATACAAATGTGAAAACATAAAAATGTCCAGCCTGTACTAATTGGCCTATTTATCAACTTTCTCTATCCTACCCAGGAATTTAAAAAATCCTAACGGAATGCTGTTGCTGTGTCAGCACTTTCTTTCCATGTTGATAAATCTATCACATGACTTAAAAGCTCTAAAGTTGTTTTTATTTTATATTTAATTTTGGGAGTCCTTTCGGCATGCACAAAATATCTTGAGCCTGAAGAGTTTGCTTGTATTTGGAAGCAGCATAGAGTGCTGGACAGGATGCTCATTTGTTTGACTTGTCAGGGTGTTCAGTCATGTTCAAAAGACCTGACATGATGACGGCCAACAACTGTGTTTTTATACAGGTTGCCTCAGGAATGAGATGTGTCTCACAGGGCACTTGATTGCCAGTATTTCAGTGTGGTTGAGTTCCATGTAGAGCTGCCTCAAGGCAGAGACAACCTGTTGCATTCACAGAATGGCTTTGAGAACTAGTGAGCCCCCACCCCTACCCCCACCATTCCTGGCTTGCGGCCAATCAATGTGGGGAACGTTATTGGAGCTATTGAATGCCCGTCACCGTTGTTGGCATACAGAAGCATCTGGTAACACATGAAACATTTAAAATATTAAATTAATTAATTTACACCGAGACTTAAAAAATCTGCCTCACACACTGAAAACAATTAAAAACATCGAAACTTACAAATAAATAGAGAAAAAAAAATTCTGCTTGTCTTCCTCCTAGCAATAGATGCTTCCCATTCATTTGAAGATAGACACAAAATGCTGGAGTAACTCAGAGGGACAAGCAGCATCTCTGGAGAGAAGGAATGCTGCCAGAAGGGTTTCGACCCGAAATGTCTCCAGAGATGCTGCCTGTCCCGCTGAGTTACTCCAGCATTTTGGGTCTATCTTCGATTTAAACCAGCATCTGCAGTTCTTTCTTATCCCATTCATTTGAATTGTACTGCTGGACGCATCGGGTTGAGCCTATTGGAGGTTTAGTGGGCAGATTGCCAGCCCATTGTTTTGGAAATCTGCGATGGGTCTTGCTGCTCTCTTGGGCTCCACTGCTGCTGCTCAGGGACAGCTGGCAGCCTAGGCCAGGGGTGAATATGCCATTGCCAGAGTACGTGTCCATAACATTGCTGGAAAACAAGACTTCTGCGGGGAATTGCCAATATTAATGTTGGAGTAAGCATGGAAGTTCCAGACGAACACAAAATAAACTTATCTACCCTTTGCCTCCTCCTCTAGTATATTATTGTAGAACAGTTTTATTTTAATGTTGTGCTCAACCAAAGCCCAAATATGAAAAGTATTAACAGAAATATCTTGGATTAGTAATTATGTAAATTTGGAAATATTAATCTACGGAAAGCACCATAACCTCCAAAATATTCATGAGCTGTTTTCTATTAAAGCATTTTTTTGGAGCATTGATATGTATCATATGCTTTGGGATTTCATCCAACCCTGCCAGATGGGATAAAACTATCTCAGACAGCTGCTGAATCCCCAAATGACATTTGTGCAGTCTGAAACCATCTAAATTCACATCACAACCTGCCTCACAGCTCTTTTCAGTTGGGACTGATTCAGTGATGCCCTGTGGGAACTGGGGAACGCCAATGTGTGTGCAGTGGGAGTTATTTTATACACAGTTTGATGGAGAGATTATAAAGGTTTCTATCCATGGGATTAGTATCATTAAATGCCTGGTTTACAAATTTGTGATATGTTGAGTTTTTAAAATTCTGACTGATTCCCTGATTATGTGTTCCTGCCAAGAAATGATAGGGCTCTGCGCCACATTTCATACCTTGACACTTCATCCTTCGGTTTGATGTAAATATTGGTTCTGAAATTACACTTTGGGTGTTCATGAACGAGCACTCAAGACAAAATTCCTGGCTGCCTTCTAACTTTGTTGTAACATGAATCATTTAGTTTAAATTAGTTAAATATATCTTTCCAACTGCACTAATTCATTCTGTAAATATTAGACAGAGATGCATATTTTAAAATGAATTCGTCTTCATTTCTACTCGGTGGCTGATGCTGAGATCTGTTTTCACAAGTGTGTCTTTCCCTGTTGCTTTTTACCCAGATGGCCATTTTTCAAAACTGAAGCTGGCTAACATACCAGGATCATAGATCGTGGAGATGCCTTCAAGCTGCCAATTAATGGCAGGAATAACAACTGAATTCCCCAATTCTAATTCAGAACATTATGAACAATTGTATTGTCCAGCACAGACCTTAGTAACATAAAACTGATGCAAGTTAAGTCAGGCTAATCGTCATAGCACAAGTACAGCCAGGTATAGGTACAAGTCAGGTTTGTACAGCAGTATCACAGACACATTAACCCAGACAACACACAGAACATAAATTAGACCTAAGTATACAAGGCAATGGGAAGAATATGCAAAACAAGACATTAATGGAAAATACAATGAGAAACAAATCCATGGTTGTGCAAGTGTTGGCCCATAGGATTCTGTTGCTGAGACAGAGTTAAGGTGTATAAGTCGCTTCATGGACCTGATGGTTGTAGCAAAGTAGCTGTTCCTGAACCTGGTGGTGTGGGTCTTCAGGCTTCTGTAGCTCCTGCATGATAGTAAGAGCAAGAAGAGGGCATAGCCAGAAAGATGGGAATCCTTGATAATAGATGCTGCCTTTTTGAGTCAGCACCTGATGTAGATGCTGGAGAGGGCTGTGCCCATGAAGGACTGGGCTGAGTCCACCATGTTCTTCATCCTCTTGGCAGATATCAAGGGAAATCCAAAGAGATTTTATAAACACATTAAGGGAAAGCAAGTGACCAGAGAAAATATGGCCCATTAGGAACCAAAGCGGACATCTCTGCATGGAGCCAAAGGAAATGAGCAAGGTCCTTAAAGAGTATTTCTCCTCTGTGTTTACTGTGGAGAAAGATGGGAAGACTGGGGAACTTGGCACAATTAATGGAAGTGTCGTGAGGATTGTCCGTATTGCAGTTGAGGACATTCTGAACGTCTTAAGGCACATGAAGGTGGATAAATCTCCCGGGCCAGATCAGATATATCCAAGGACACTGTGGGAAGCTAGAGAAGTTTGCAGGCACCCTGGCTATGACACATGCATGATCATCAGATATGGGTGAGGTGCCAGAAGACTGAAGGGTGGCTAATGTACCTTTATATAAGAAGGGTTGCAAGGAAAACCTTGGGAACTGTAGCCTAACATCTGTGGCAGGCAAGTTACTGGAGAATATTCTGAGGGATACGCTATAAATGCATCAGGGGCTGATTAGGGAGAGTCAGAATGATTTTGTGCGTAGGAGATTGTGTCTTACAAATCTGATTACGCTTTTTGAAGGTGTTGAGGGCAGAGCTGTAGACGTTGTGTATATGGATTTCAGAAAGGCATTTGACAAGGTTCTGCATGATAGGGTGCTCTAGAAGGTTAAATTGTGTGGGATCCAAGGAGAGCTAGCCAACTGTTTAGAAAATTAGCTTCATGGAAGGAAGTAGAGGGTTAAAGTGGAAGGTTGGTTTTCGAACTGGAGGCCGACTGGTGGTGTGCCATGGGGATCAGTGCCGAGCACTTTGCTGGTTGTGGTTTATATCCATGATTTGGATGAGAATGTACAAGGCATGATTAGCAATTTTGCAGATGACTTGAAAGTGGGTGGCATCATATATAGCGAAGAAGGTTATCAAGAATTGCAGCAGGATCGTGATCTGTTGGGCAGATGGGTTTAGGAATGGTTAATGGAGTTTAATACAGATAACTAAGAGGTCTTGCCTTTTGGGAAGTTAAACCAGGGCAGGATTTTCCCAGTGATTTGCAGGGCTCTGGGGAGTGTGGAGAACAGATGGATCTCGGAGTGCAGGTTTTTAGTTCCTTGAAAATAGCATCAGTAGGGTGGTCAAGAAGACATTTTGCACATTGATCTTCATCATTCAGAGTATTGAGTATAAAAGTTGGGAGATAATATTACAATTGTACAAGACATTGGGTGAGGCCACATTTGGAGTATAGTGTTCGTTTTGGTCACCCTGTTATAAGAAAGATGTTGTTCTGCTGGAAAGGGTGCAGAGAAGATTTATGAGGATGTTGCCAGGACTCAAGGACCTGAGCTATAGGAAGAGGGTGAGCAGGCTAGGACTTTATTCCTTGGAGCGTAGTAGCACGAGAGGTGATCTTATAGAGGTGTATAAGATCATGACGGGATTAGAAAGGATAAATGCTCTGAGTCTTTTACTCGGAGGAGGTTAATCAAGAACCAGAGGACATAGGTTTAAGGTGAGGGGGAAGATTTAATAGGAACCTGTGAGGCAACATTTTACACAATGGGTGGTGGGTATATGGAATGAGCTGCCATAGGAGGTAGTTGAGGCAGGTACTATCACAACATTTTAAAAAAAAATTGTGGACAGGTACATGGATAGGATAGGTTTAGAAAGGTATAGGCCAGATGCAGGCAAGTGGGACTAGTGTAGATGGTGCATGTTGGTCAGTGTGGGCAAGTTGGGCCAAAGGGCCTGTTTCAACACTGTATGACTCTATGACTGTTGGAATTGCCATACCTTGCTTTGATGCAGTCGGTCAGGATACCTTCTACAGTACATTTGTAGATGTCTGGTGATTTGATATGCAGAATCTCTTGAAACTTCTAAGAATATATAGGTGCTAACGTGCCTTCTCAATGATGCATCTGTGTGCTGGGCTCAGTACAGGTCTTTTGAGATGTTAATGCCAAGGAATTTGAATCTACTAACTCTCTTCTCCACCAACCCAGCAATGAATACCGGCACAAGTTTTCCAACTTCCCCTTTCTGAAATCAATGATTAATTCCTTAGTTTTGTTGACATTGAACAAGTGGTTGTTGTTGGGGCAGCACTCAACCAGATGTTCTCTCTCAATTCTTCATGCTGACTCAACACCCCCCATGCTTCAGCCAACAACAGTAATGTCATTGGTGAATTTGTGGATGGCATTGGAGCTATGCTTAGCCTCATCGTCATGAGTGTAAAGAGAGGAAAACGAGGGATAAGCTGCCCTGAGGAGTATCTGTGGTGATTGTCAGTGGGGAACAGATATTGTTACCAAGGCACACTGATTGATGCCTGCTGATGAAAAAGGCAAGGATCTAATTGCAAATCATGGAACAGAGGCCTGGGTCTAGGAGCTTGGTGAAGAGTTCGGAGGGTATGATTATGTTGAACCCTGGTGGAGCTGCTGCCTTACAGAGCCAGAGACTCGGGTTCAATCCTGACTACGGGTGCTGTCCGTACGGAGTTTGTATATTCTCGCTGTGACCGCTTGGGTTTTCTCCAGGTACTCTGGTTTCCTCATCATTCCAAGCACGTTCCGCTTTTGTAGGTTAATTATCCTATAAATTGTCCCTAGTGTGTAGCATAGAACCAGTATATGGGTAATCACTGGTCGGTGTGGACTCGGTGGACCAAAGGGCCTGTTTCCTCGCTGTATCTCTAAAACTAAAAACTAAAAGGGTCTAGGTCCAAAACATCAGCTATCCGTGTTTCCAGAGATGCTGCCTGACCTGTTGAGTTACTCCAGCACATTGTGTCCTTTTGTGTGTGAACCAGCATCTGCAGTTCCTTGTTTCTGCAGTGAAAATAGTAATTCTGAATATCTACTCTCTGATCTGAACTTTAAGTGTACTTGCACAGCACCTTTGCTAGGCAAGCTGAGGAGAGATCCCGGTTACAGAGCAAACCTCAAAGCATGCATATGAATGCAGAGGTTTTGTGCTGACATTATTTAAACACAGGACACAAAACCTTTAATCTGAATTGGTATTTACTTGCTGTTGAGTTTTGTAACCTTGGAACACATAAACATTCAACTTTTCCACCCTGTTCTGGCTCCAAAACACGTTTAAAGATATTTTGTTATCGTGCATTGTTTGTGGTGGATACAAATCTCTGTTGCCATGGACAAATCCCACAACTGTTTGATTTACTGGGTGGAGGCTTGAAGGTAAAGCACCTTAAGCTGGCTCATTGCCATGCTAGTGCAGTTATTTTGTTCTTACAGCAAAAAAAGTTACCACCTTGATATTGTACTAGGCAGGAGCTTAAACTTTAATTTATATACAAGAAGAAATCCAACTTTTTCTTTTCTTTTTTTTAGACAGGGTGCCCATGCCCATTAAGTACCAGAAATCTACTGCATACTCAGCTGTTAAAGGCAAAGAAAATGATTGAGAAATGGAAATGCCCTGTACCCTGAATTAATACTGGGCTGTTCTGCATATTCAACAGGGGGACCTAATGTATATCTGAGGTCTCTTATAAGGGTCCATTCATGAAATTGAGATCTATCTGCTGTCCAGCCAGACCTCGAATAAAGAATATATGTTTAATGACACTAAGTTGTGCATGTCCAGTTACCTCCACCTGCTTGCCCAAATTGATACTCTGTATTCCAATCACCATGCCCAATGTCAATTTCAGATTGCCTCTGGTAGTTCTTTATACTAGGTAAGCTATGTCAGGATGCCCTGCAGGTATTTGTAGCTCACCAGACTCATAAACAAAGGTGGAGATGCGTGAGACTGCAGGTGCTGGAATATTGAGCAAAAAAACAAAGTGTTGTAGGAACTCAGCAGGCCAGTTAGCATTGGTGAAGAGAAATAGATGGTCAGCATTTCAGGTTGGAACACTTCATCAGACTGAAATCATCAGACTGATGAAGAATCCTGACCAAAATGTCATCTGTCCATTTCCCTCCACAGATACTGAGTTCCTCCAACACTTTTTTTTGCTTATTAATTAAAGCTTACTATAATATGGATTACAAGGACACTCAACACAGCACAGACATTGCTTCCAGTGCTCAGTGTGTGTGCTGCCCGCCTGATTTTTGTTTAGTCTTTACCGCAAAAAACGAAGCAGTTTATGAAAGCATGACAATTAAATCATAGAAGGTTTAGAATGCCATTGGTCCCAGTGTATCTATGCCAGTTGAAAAAAACAAATGTAATCCCACTTCCAGCACATGGTCTGCAGCGATGCATGTCATGGTTCTTGCACTACAATTCCAGACACTTTTTAAATGCAAGAGGATTTCTGCCTTCATCGTCCTCGCAGGCAGTGAACCGTACACCTCAACCTGCAATGGACGGAAATGCTGATCAGATCAAATATATTTATCCAAAGTTAAAAGTTTTCCTCCTTCGTGTTAAGCAGATGAGTAATTTGTGTAATGCATTTTATTATGCCCCCTAGATTTAATATATACAACAAACAGGATGGAACTGGGTATGGAGCCTGGTTACGGCCTTCATTTCTCACTGTTACCCATCAGTAAGCACTATCTTCTTCCTGCCTGAGTCTTCTTTGGATCTAATAGCCCACATTCCTTAGAACCTATGCATGTTTACTTCTCTGGCCATAAGAGGAGAAGTAGGCCAGTCAGAACCTGGTGTCTGTTCCATCATTCAATATGATCACGGCTGATCCAATCTTGTTCTCAGTATCATTTTCCTGGTCATTTCCTATAACTCCTGATTTCCCTTTAGTACACTTTGAAAGCTGGTCAAACAATCAGTGGAATTTACAGAACCACACCACTTTATATAATAAGGCTTAACGTATCAATGATTTTTAATCAACAGGATCTCAATCCACTAAGTTTATAAACCCCTTGAATTACCTCAGACATTTTACTTCCCTGCTTTCATTAATGCAAATATTTTTTTTAAATTCATATGCAGATTCTAGGCATTGCTGGCAAATCCAGTATTTACTGCCCATCCACAATTGCCCTTCAGAAGATAAATTGGTTCTTAAACTATTGCAATTCTGGTGAATGTACTACCAGAGTGGTGCTAAGTAGGAAATTCCAGGATTTAGAATTCGTAGCAATGACGGACAGGCAATATATTCCAAGTCAGGGTGGTGTGCAACTTGGAGGAGAACCTGTCCGTGATGGTGTTCTGTCTTCATTTTTGGGAGGTGCTATTGGAGTATCCTGGGAAAGTATTTTGGGTTGTATTTTATGGGATGGTACACTGCAGCCACTGTGGATTGTTGAAAGGAATGAATGTTTAGGGTGGTTGATGAGGTGCCAATCGAATGTGATGCTTTTCTTGGATAGTGCCAAGCTTCTTAAAAGTTGTTGTCACTGCACTTATCCAGACATGTCGAGAATATCGCATCACATTCCTGACTTGCGCCTGGTAGGGAAATGGTTTGGGATGTCAGGAGCTGGGTTATTTACCACAAGATTCCGAGACTCTGACCTGATTTTGTGGCCATGGTATTTATGTGGCTGGTTCAGCTCAGCCACTAGTCAATGTTGACATCTGGAATATTGATGGTAGAGTTCTCAATGAGGGTGGAAACCTTACTGGCATTAAAAATATATATATGAAGGCTTAACTATATCCGAGTTTAGACTACTTAGAAATTTACAATCAATGAAAGTAACCTATAAATACGTATCGATACAAACCCATCTTTGTCTTTTTTTCCAAGAATAAAGGTTGTTATGTTTTCTGAACCTTATTCTTGGTTGGAGATAAATCACACTTTAAAAAAAATACTCTTCTTTCTCCTGAAGACAGTTCTATATACACTGGAAATTTCCATTAACCAAACCAGGCATTCATTCTGTAACCGTGACCCATGCGTGCATTGTAGATATGATTGGAACCAAGTCCAAACATACCTTTTATCCGTGCCTGCAACTTATCAAAATTATTTCTTGCTAAGCATCTGCCGGATTAGGGAAAGGATATTTTCATCGAAGTGAGCAAGTTCAAAGCACTTATATTTGAAGAAATATTTTGTTCTCACGATCCTTTGTCCAAAACCATTTAATGGGACATAAGCAAGAATAATGTATTTTCTCTCCGGTATTAGAGATGGTTAAAAAAGAAAATGTAAAAGGTGTATCTACAACATAAAAATAAATCATTAGGGAAATATTCAAACAAAGTCGTTGGAAAGGGCAAGGAAAAAAATCACACAAAACTGACAACTCTTCTTAAATAGAATCACAGTTTACTTTGATCACTTAACTGAAAATAAATTCCATTCAAAATTCATTTATCCAGCCAGACAGACTGAGTGTTTTTCCAGTTACCAAAACAAATAATCAGGGTGACATGAAAGCCCATCAAGGTGACTCTGATGAGTAGTCCCAACTTCAAAATAATGTTTATAGCCAAGAATATTTAGTACTGAAGAACATTTCTATAATTCATTCTTGGGAGGTGGTTGTCTCTGGGAAGTTGAGTATTTATTTTCCATACCTTATTTTCCTCACAAGATGTTAAAAGGCCTTCATATTGAACCACTGCAAACCATGCGGTGTAATGGTTTAGTGCAGCTGAGTAGACTGCTAAACCACTTAAAAGTCAACCGCAATGGTATGGAACTGGATTGCAGGCAGGCTAGTCTGGATTACTAATAGCAGGTTTCTTTCCTTGGAGGACATCAATGAATTCATTGGGTTTTTTAGAAGAATTTGACCGCTTCTATGATATTCCTCAAAAGTGTTCAGGAGAGTTTTCTTAAGCAGCATGTGGAGGCCCCCACATGTGAGAGGGCAACACTGGATCTAGTATTCGGAAATTGGAAAGGGCAAGTTAATGAAGTGTGTGTGGAGGAGCTTTTGGGACCAGTGACCACAGTTCGATTAGGTTTAAGGTAGTTATGGATAGGGACGGAAAGGGTCCACATGTTAAAATGCTCAACTGGGGTAAGGCCAACTTTGAGGGTACGAGAGAAGGTCTCACCCAAGTTGACTGGAGCAGGTTATTTTAGGGGAAAGGAACACCGGCCAAGTGGGATGTTTTTAAAAGCGTAATGAAGAAAGCTCAGGATGTGTACATTCCCATTAGAGTGAAGGGCAAAGCAGGCAAAAGTAAGGAAGCTTGACTGATGATGGAAATTGAGACATTAGTCAAAAATAAGAAGGATGCATGGGACAGGTATAGGCAGCTGGGATCAAGTGCATCCCTGGAGGAGTTTTGGGAACTAAGGAGTAAACTAAACAAGGAAATCAGAAGGGCAAAAAGGGGCCAGGTGATAGCTCTGGTGGGTAGCATTAAGGACAATCCCAAAAGATTTTATAAATACATAAGGGGGAAAATGGTAACTAGCGAGAGAATGGGACCTCTCAGGAGTCAAAGCGGTCACCCCTGTGTGGAGCCACAGGAGATGGGAAAGGTACTAAATGAGTATTTCTCCTCTGTATTTACCGAGGAGAAAGACAGTTGGATGGAGGAGATTTGAGCAGTCCCTGGAAGTGTCTTGAGAACAGTCAGGGTTACTGTCGAAGAAGTACTGAAGGTAGACAAATCTCCGGGGCCTGATCAGATATATCCGAGGACATTGCAGGAAACTAGAATGGAAATTGTGGGAGCCCTGGTTGAAATTTACAAGTCGTCCTTAAATACAGGAGAGGTGCCGGAAGACTGGAGGTGACAAATGTTGTGCCTCTTTTCAAGAAGGGCTGCAGGGAAAATGCTGGGAACTATAGGACAGTGAGCTTTTCATCTGTAGTTGGTAAGTTACTGGAAAGTATTTTGAGGTATAGGTTATACAGGCATTTGGATGGGCAAGGGCTGATTTGGGACAGTCAGCGTGGTTTTGTACGTGGAAGGTCGTGTCTCACAAATCTGATTGATTTTTTTGAAGACGTGACCAAAAAGGTTGATGTGAGCAGAGCTGTAGATGCTGTGTACATGGACTTCAGTAAGGCATTCGGCAAGGTTCCGCATGGTAGGCTGCTCTGGAAGGTTAGATCGCATGGGATCCAAGGAGAGATAGCTGAATGGACAGCAAATTGGCTCCATGGAAGGAAGCAGAGTGTGATGGTGGAAGTTTGCTTCTCGGACTGGAGACCTGTGACTAGTGGTGTGCCTCAGGGTTCGGTATTGGGCCCGATACTGTTTGTCATCTACATCAATGATTTGGACGAGAACATACAGGGCAAGATTATTAAGTTTCCTGATGATACAAAAGTGAGTGGTTTTGCAAATAGTGAAGATGGTTGTGAAAGATTGCAGCAGGATCTGGATCGATTGGCCAGGTGGGCGGAGGAATGGTTGATGGAATTTAATACAGAAAAGTGTGAGGTGTTGCAACAAGGGCAGGACCTACACAGTAAATGGTCAGCCTCTGGGTAGTGTTGTAGAGCAGAGGAATCTAGGAGTACAGGTGCATGATTCCTTGAAGGTCGAGTCACAGGTAGATAAGCTGGTCAAAAAGGCTTTTGGCACTTTGGCCTTCATCAGTCAGAGTATTGAGTAGAGAAGTTGGCAGGTCATTTTGCAGCTGTATAAGACGTTGGTGAGACTGCATTTCGAATATTGTGTTCATTTCTGGGCACCATGTTATAGGGAAGATATTGTCAGGCTTGAAAGGGTTCAGAAAAGATTTACGAGGATGTTGCCAGGACTAGAGGGTGTGAGCTATCGGGAGAGGTTGAGTAGGCTGGGTCTCTATTCTAGGGAGCGCAGGAGGATGAGGGGTGATCTTATAGAGGTGTACAAAATCATGAGAGGAGTAGATCGGGTAGATGCACAGTCTTTTGCCCAGAGTAGGGGAATCGAGGACCAGAGAACATAGGTTCAAGGTTAAGGGGAAAAGATTTAATAGGAATCCGAGGGGTAACTTTTTCACACAAAGGGTGGTGGAACAAGCTGCCAGAGGAGGTAGTTAAGGCTGGGATTATCCCATCGTTTAAGAAGCAGTTAGACAGATACATGGTTAGGACAGGTTTGGAGGGATATGGACCAAGCGCAGGCAAGTGGGACGAGTGTAGCTGGGACATTGTTGTCGGTGTGGGCAAGTTGGACCGAAGGGTCTGTTTTCAAACTGTGTCACTCTATGACTCTATGACTCTATATTGATTGATAGTGGCTTTTTATTTCCAGATTCCAGATTCAAATTTAAATTCTCAAATTCTCAAGCTTATGCTACTTGTCTAACAATCCAGAGAGCACACTGATTATCCAGAGATATAAATTTGAATCCCACAAAGGCTTGGGTGAGTGGCACTCAAATAACATATAAAAAGCTCAATCATTTTCAGGAAACCTAGAGCCCACTGGTTTTGAATCACATTCACCACCATAAGTATTTTTTCTCTCTACCACTGGTGCATCATACTTGCCACCTGTATCCTCCACAAAATTCATAAAAACAACTTGCCAAGGTTTCTTTGACAATATATCATCAATCCTTGACTTCAGCCAGTTGGGAGGCCAAAGATGATAGTTTGAAGATAGACACAAAATGCTTTAGTAACTCAGTGGGACAGGCAGCATCTCTGGAGAGAAGGAATGGGTGACGTTTCGGGTCGAGACACTTCTTCTGAAGAAGGGTCCTGACCCGAAACATCACCCATTCCTTCTCTGCAGAGATGCTGCCTGTCCCACTGAGTTACTCCAGCATTTGTGTCTATCTTCGATTTCAACCAGCATCTGTAATTCTTTCCTACACAAGTTGATAGTTCAGTGAGTTCATAACCACTTGCAAGTTACACACTATTTTAACTTGAAAGCATGGATGCTACTTCAACATCACTGAGTCAGAATCATGGAACCTTTACCACATGCTCTCAGCATTTCAAGAAGAATGATCATTACAATCTTTGGAAGGTCTGTTAGACTTGAAGAATGAATATTATCCTTGCTAGAAACCCCTACATAATTCCATTAATGGGAATGAAAACAAAAATGTCATGATGGAAATTGAACGCATCTTTTTGAATTACTAATCTAGTCTCATAATCATTACACTACATGCATGGCTAAAAGTTAACGAATAAGGAATTTCAAAAAGTTGAAGATAGTAATTTATTTTGATAACTATAGACACCTTCTATCATTAAGCCAGGTATTCTGCCATTGATAATTTAATCTGTACTGGGCTTCACTAAAGAACAAGTGGGCTATGATGTAGCAGCCAAAATAAACCACAAAAGGTTCATTGTCAATCCAATAATTTTCAATGGCCAAGGTCCCGGATAAAGGAAAGTTAGGTAGACTATTTGTGGTCCGTAGCTACCAATAATTTCTGATGGAAAGTGCACACCCTTGTTTGATGAGGGCATAATGCATTGTGCAGCTGAATAGTTTGTGAGATTTCATTGTCTAATCTCAAATGTGAACAATGCTATGTGAGAAGGATCCAGGTGCTACTGAAAGCATGAAACAATGCCTCAGTGTGAAATAATTACTAACAGCGACAAGGGAAAAGATAAAAGCTGATGGTAGTATAAAACTGCAA